>NW_020949351.1:6425880-6530534 GCF_900497805.2 Vombatus ursinus | reverse complement strand
TCTCTCTCTCTCTCTCTCTCTCCCTCTGTCTCTCTCTGTCTCTCTCTCTATCTATATCTCCCTCATCTCTGTGTCTCCGCTTTCTCTATTTCTCTCTTATGCCTACCCAGCTACCAAGTTAGTCATCCAGTATTTGGCAGCAACCTGCCATGCCCTGAAATTTCTCCATCTGCTTTATTCTTTAACTGATTGAATGATTATTGCTACCTGACTTATCATCCTCTCTTTTCCTGCCAAATTGGCTTAATATAGATTAGTTTGGGGCCAGATTACTGCTCAAAACAGATTCTGACATTTCATATATTCTTATGTATATGTCTATTTTCCTCTTTTCCAAAATATTCCCCAAACTCACTAATATCTCCTACTTTTGTTTCTGTTTCTGTTTTTCATTATCATTTAGGTAGGATTTTTAAAAAATCTTTAACTTAACTCAATTTGAGAAACAATTCATGAACTTCATTCATTTGCATCTATATAGGAATAGTATGTTGATCATTTATGTCAGCTGTGATGAAATGTTGAGCTCAAGCTCCCTGACTCCATGATAAATCTCTCAATACAATTTACTTCAATAAAGACTTATTAGTGGCCTGTTAAGGGCAAGGCATTGTCCTAAGCAACGTTTTAGAGTTTGGGGAAAACATTGCAATACTCAAGGAGTATGCTATATACTTCATAACATATTGTCCTGAATGAAATTTAAAAGAGACAGAGTCATTGCATGAAATGAAGATTAAAGCATAAAAGGAGAGACACAGAGATGATGATAATAACAATAACAATAATATTAATAACTATCATTTATGTGGCACTTTATGATATACAAAGCACTTTATAAATATTATCTCATTTTTTTTATCCTTACAACAATCCTGGAAAGTAGTTGCTGTAATTATACACACTTTACAAAGGAGGAAGCTGAGTCAGATAAATGCTTATTTTCCAAAAGCTCCTCTGAGATTTGCTATGTTCATTTTTGATATCTTTGTCATAGGTGTGAGGTGTAACCTCAGAGTAGCATTAATTTACATTTTCTAATTATTAGAAATTTTATCCCATATATCTCTTCCCATCCTACCTTACTCCAAAACCCATTCAATTACTGGTTATTGTGGCTATTAAGGTATGAGCATCCACTTCTCTCTGTGCCCATTTTCCTCCAAATGATTCTGGATCTCTTTGGGTCTACACCAAATTTCTTCTTGCTCTTTCTTATCCTTCCTTAGCCACTTAAAAATATGAAGTGAAAGGGGTTAAATTGGCCATTGGCCAAGGTTTTATTGTAGTGACCAATTTAAAAATGTGACCATTTCATTTTAGAGTCAGAAAGATTCTTAGAGATTATGTAGTCAAAACACTGATGTGTCCAAGGTCATATACATAGAGATAGAGTTGGTATTCCCAGATCCTATAAGCTTCCTTCTTGCTTAAATACATTATTGAAAAACTTAATTTTGATATCAAAATCATGAGCAAATAAACATCTTTCATGACAGACCCATCTAATTCCAACTCAATCATCTTGTGCCTAATAAAAATATTTTTACAGACCAGAATAGTTTTGTTGCTCTGACTTGGCCCCCTTTCTATGTGCATTCTTCTATTGCTATGAATATTCAGTATTAATACAATATAGATAAGAAAAAGGAGTTGAGAAATGAATGCTATTATAATATTTCTTATTGTTCTCCACAAGAAAATGTTTAGTTTGTTTCTTATTTTTGTTTCTCTCAATATTAATCTTGTAGACTTAAATTAAGCATGAATAATGCAGAAACAAGTTGTACCTTGTGGTAGAATAAGCACTCATAGTTTTCCATAAGAACTCAATCAATCTCAGAAATAAATAAAAAAACTAATCAAATAAATCCTGTTAAATGAAAAAAAATAGTTCAGTGAAAGTAACTTTGGGGTACAGCAAAATCATTATAAATATTAAATGTAGGTATTACCTTGTAGAACTTCCATAAGTTACCATATGGTCACTTCTTATGTTTTAATGTAAAAATCATGAGTATATTTTATGGTTATAGTGGTATCCTTCATTTCTTTTTCAACCACTATGAATATCTCATCACTCTTAGATATAATCATTAAAATTGCACATAAAATTTCAAAATCAGACTGGCAAAGGGGATTTTCCTTATGACTTTTCCCTTCAAATGCCATTTCAGTGACATATAAAATTAATCCCTCTTTTGTTAGATGTGTCTGTTCACTAAAAGCCTGTGCTACTTTATGGAATGTCACTTTCTAATTCGTTGATTCCCATTCTTCCTCACAAACTTTCCCCCAAAATGAATAATCCTATAAGCTGTGTTCTTAAGTAAACTTTACACAATTTTTCAGAAGGTTTGTTCAGAAAAGAAAGTTGAGTAAAATCTATATATTTTGAAACAGTGAAAACACATTCACCTAATATTCCACACTATCCTCAAATCACTCAGTGTTTCTCTACAGGTGTCATTCATTATCATAATCCCTAGATTGAATACACACACACACACACACACACACACACACACACACACACAGACACACACACATATTAGGTTCCCTATGAGCTGCTCTGAGGAGGTCTGCATCATCTTCTCTTGGTTTGGTCTCCCTAATAGCATAGTTTTTTTAAGAGTACCAGTCCTTTATTTGAAGGCAGAAAACCTAGATGCAAACTTGACTCTTCCACTTACTACTTGTGTGATCTTGGGCAAAGGATTCTTTGTGCTTTTGATTTCCTTGTTTCTTTTCTTGTTTTTTTTTTATGCTTCTGTTATTTATTTATGATGCTTCTGTTATTTATTTATTTTTCCTTTTAGCCCACTTGATTAGATTTTTTTATCATCTCATCAAAGTCAACTTATACCCACCCCCTTTATGTATACCCCTTTATCGTGGTATAATAACAATACAGTTCTCAAGAGTTATAAGTGTCATATTCCCTTGTAGGAATGTAAACAGTTTGCCCTCATTAATAAAATGTTGTTTCTTTCTGTCCTGTTTACCTTTTTATGTCCCTCTGAGTCCTGTATTTGAAGATCAAATTTTCTATTGAGTTCTGGTCTTTTTATCAGGAAGGTTTGGAAATCCCCTATTTCATTGAATATCCATCTCCTCCCCTGAAAGATCATGCTCATTTTTACTGGGTAGTTGATCCTTGGTTGTAATCCAAGCTCCTTTGCCTTACAGAATATCATATTCCATTCCCTACGGTCTTTTACTGTGGGAAGCCGCAAGGACCTGTGTAATCCTGACTGTGGTTCCATGATATTTAAGTTGTTTCTTTCTGACTACCTGCAGTTATTTTCTCTTTGACCTGGTAATTTTGGAATTTGGCCCACCATTTGGACAGAGGCTCCATTAGCAGTGAAAAAAGCTCTCTGAGAGGGAATAGGGCATGGCTTAGGGGTGTCACTCAGTTTGTGTTTGGCTTACTCAGCCATATTCCCAACTGCACTGTGACTAGAACAAAATGTTCAGCCTGGAAAACCATCAATCTAATCCTGTTCAGGGAAGCTGAACCCTCCCCCCAGCCCCAAACCAAATGACTTCTTAGAAAGAGTTAGGGTTTGTCAGCTACGTCTTCACTTTTCGTCAAGCTGGTCCAAATAACAGAAGCATTGGTCCCAGGAAAAACCCTGGAACAGCTGAACCAGAAGAAAGATGGGGTGCAGCAGTCCAGTAGTCCAGGTAGCTTCAAGGATTAATGGAAAGGCCCCTCTTGCCCTAGGGAAAGGGAAGCAGTATAGAATGGGAGCATCCCAGCAAGCTGGTGGAAAGACCCACCTCAACAAACCAGGAGGAGATCCTGAAACTCAAGTGGTGGAGCAGGCAAACACCAACACCTGGACCCCCAAATGCCTCAGTGAGGACAGGGGAACTGGTGAAAACCAGCTTGGAAAACCACCAGGTGCCTCAGCATACTACAGCAATTGATTCTTCCAGTGCCTCAGCAAAACTAAGGGAAGCAGCTCTCCAAGGGGCCCCAGGCCTGGAACATCCTGCAACATCCATCTGAAAAAAGTGAAAGGAAGGAAAGGTCCAGGTGAGGAGGAAATCTCCAGGAGCCACACTACCCAATCCTACCCCTAGAGTTCCAATGTTGCTGATTCCTGCCCAACACCAGGTAAGCTGCCAGAACCCTACAGTCTCTAACTGCCAGCATTGGAGGCCCCAGCACACAAAGCCAGTGACCAGGCCCTGGGACCCCAACACAAGAAACTTAGGTCAGTACCCTCTGGTCCCCACCAGGAGAACTCAATCTCTTTAAAGGCCAGGAAATAAGCAAACACTATGAGCAAAAAAAAAAAAAAAAAAAAAAAAACAAAAACATATGATAGATTCTTATTATGAGAAGAGTGAAGATCAAGGCAGAAATTCTGAAGAGGACCACATTGTCAACAAACTCACATCTGGAACCTCAAAAGGGAATATGAACTGGTCTGAAACCCAAAAAGCCTTCTTAAAAGAGCTCAAGAAGGATTTTAAAAGTAAAATGAGAGAGGTAGAAGAAAAAATGGGAAAAGAAATGAGAGATATGCAAGAGAGAGTCAATAGCTTGGAAAAGGAAGGACACAAATTAACTATAGAAAACAAGTTCCTAAAAAATACAATTGGTCAAATGGGGAAGGAGGTACAAAATCTAATAGAAGAAAACAATTTGTTAAGAATTATAATTGGGCAAATGGAAGCTAGTGACTCTTTGAGAGAGCAAGAATCAGTCAAATAAAAACAAAAGAATGAAAAAAAAATAGATGAAAATGTAAAATACCTCATTGGTAAAACAACTGACCTGGAAAATTGATCCAGGAGAGACAATTTAAAAATTATTGGTCTACCTGAAAATCATGATGAAAAAAAGAGCCTGGAGAGCATCTTTCAGGAAATCATTAAGGAAAACTGCCCTGAGGTCCTAGAATCAAAGGGAAAAATAGCCATAGAAAGAATCCACCAATCACCTCCTGAAAGAGATTCCAAATCGAAAACAGCAAGTAATATAGTAGCTATGTATTGTTATTACACCATGTTAAAGGGGTTTACATAAAGGGGGTGGGTATAAGTTGACTTTGATGTAATGATAAAAAAATCTAATCAAATGGGTTAATTGGATTCAAGTAAGTGAATTAATCTGATCTAAGAAAATATATTGAGAAAAAAAGAAAGGAGCAGGCAGACAAGGGTAAATTATATTACAGGAAAAGGCACAAAAAACCTATGACAGCAGAAGGAAAGAAGGGAGGGAGATGAGCCTTGTTTGAACCTTACTCTCATCAGATTTGGCTCAAGAAGAGAATAACATAATCAGTTAGGTACTAATATTGATAGACTGAACTCTTCTCAGCAATACAAGGATCTAAGACATCTTCAAAGGCCTTGTGATAGAAAATGCTATCCACATCCACATCCAAAGAAAGAACTATGGAGTTTGAATGAAGATTAAAAGATTCTATTTGCAATTTTTTTTCTTCTGTTGTGTTTTGTTTACTCTTTCTGGTGGTTTCTCCTATTGGTTCTAATTCTTACTTACAACATCATTAATGTGAAAATATGTTTAATAGGAATGTATATGTATATATCAGATTTCCTTGTTTCTTAATGAGCAGGTTGAGATGACCTTTAATGCTACTTTTAGCTCCAAATCTATAATCCTAGTGTAATGATGTCTTCTGACCTATGTCTTCTTTCAGTGTTCCATTACACTTAAAATTCTTCCAGGATAATATACTGGACAATTCTATACAATAAATATTCCTTAATCACTGTCCACATATAAAGTATATTTTTAGCTTTCATGAAAATACAGGGGGTTTCATGATGAAGAGACTTTAATATTAACATTAGGCAGGACTATGATATAAATCACTCATTTAGAGTACAGATATAAATAAGGGGCTTGAGAAGGAGATCACAACCCTTTCAAAGAGGAATTTCTTTTTTTTTTTGTAAATAGTATTTTATTTTCTCCAACCACATGTAAAGACAACTTTCAACATTCATTTTTATAAGATTTTGAATTCCAAATTTTTCTCCCTCTCTCACTTCCCTCCCACCTCCCCAAGATAGCAAGCAATCTGATATAGATTATGTGCAATCAACCATTTTCATTTCTTCTGGAGCCTTGGCCAAAAATGGAGTAGTAGCTAGTGTATTATTCCTCTTTGCAAGGGTTATGATTACTTTCTCAAGACCCTTGTTTACATCTATACTCTACATAGGTGGTTTATATCATAAACTTCCTTTTTTCCTTCCTTCCTTCCTTCCTTCCTTCCTTCCTTCCTTCCTTCCTTCTTTCCCTCCCTTTCTTCTATTACCCACAACATGTTCAAAGGGACCAAAAAATGAATGAAGCAAAGTACATTCTTTTCCCCCTGACTCAAAAGACCAAATTGATTACGTAGAATTAACCTCTTATAAAGAGATTTTTTAAAAAATCTGTTTAGAAGCCATATCTAATGCAGAATACACTTTTAAAAAACTCAAAATAATGGAAGGAAATAAAAGGATGTCTTAATGTCAATCTGTAAAACTATGTATTGGTGCACCTGCAGTTGATGTTAAGAGTAGAAAACATTCATATCAATACACCTAGTTTGTTAAACTCATTAAAGAAAATTGAAAGCTACTCGATTTTTTGTGTTGAAGCCATTCTGTCATCCGTCTTCAGTTATCTTGCAAAAGTAGTAGAAGAAACTGTCACTATTATCTATTTTTAATAAAACTTCTGCCTTATTGATTAATAATAATAATGACTGACAAGAAGCACTATAAAGTTCTTTCTGTGTTCCTCACTTGGTCTTCACTATACTCCATACCCTATTTAACAGCTGTGGAAACTAAGGGCCAGAAATCTTAAACTGATTTGTATGGAGTTATCAGTCCATAAACATTTATTAAGTACCTACCATCCATAAACATTTATTAAGTACCTACCATCTTCCAGTCACTGTACTAAGCTCTAGGGATACAAAGTAAGGTAAAAGACAATCTTGCTCTCATGGAGCTCAATATTCAAGCAGTAGTATACAACAATGTAAACATAATCTATATTTCAGAAAAATAGAAATGATTAAACAAAAGTTAACAGAGAGTTAAGAGGGATTCAGAAAGACTTTATGTAGTTGTTGGGATTTTATATATTTTATATAGTTAGTGGGGCTTGAAGGAATTCAGAGAAGCCTGGAAGCACAGATGAGAAGGGAGAAAATTCCAGGCATAGGGGACTGTGACCTATCTGCATGCCACAAATTAGAGTCAGTATTCAATGTTCTGTGACCAATGAATAAATGATGTGATTGTCATAGAATTCTCAATGAAGTGCTCTTATGTGAATAGACAAAAAAAGTGTTCTAGTTCATGAAAGCGGGAGCTCAAATTTCAGCAAAGCTTTCCTCATAATAACAGAATATTGTTGGATTTTCATTCTTTTTACCTTGATTTTATCTTTTAAAGTATGTTCATTTGACAAAAAGTGAGAGGGCCACAATTTAAAAAAATTATTCCTTGACTCTTGTCTAATGGACCAAATATCGAGAAATCTCTGAGTATTATAGTTACTCTTTTGCTAAGCTCTTCAATCAACTTAGAATATGACAATTAAGAATGTGGATATAGGAAAATTGGAATGTCAAGTTAATGTTCCTATTTGTACTATTTAAGAAACATTCTATTCTATTCAAAAGACTATTATTTGGGGATCACTTTGAGCATAGGGATGTGAAGTGTTTTTGTTTTTTTTTTTTTTGAATTTTCCTCTGGCACCTGGAATGTTGATTTGTGCATATTGTGTTTCCAATAAATGCATCTATTTCCCTGACCTATTTTCCCTACCTAGAAATTGGATTAACTTCCTCTTCTGATTGCCTACACAGACATGAGGCAGTGCAGTACAGTGGAAATTTGGATTTGGAGTCAGGGAGACCAGGATTAAAATCTTCATATTTGCCTCAGATACTTACCAGCTCTGTGATACTAGGAAAGTCATTAAACATTAGCATTATTTTTACTATTTATTTACTATATTTATTTAAAGCATTAACATTATTTTCCCTATTTATAAAATATGGAGGTTGGACTCAAGCTCTAGGATTTCTTTCAGCTCTATAACTATGATCCAATCACTGTATGAATTTGTCAAATTCATAGCATTAAATAAAAACTACACTTAAATTTTAAGAGTGTAAGCAATTTTATTCTAATAGTGAAGTGTGACAATTCTTCATAGAATTGAGAGAAATGGTGGGGATGATCAATTCAATACTTTTTAAAATCAGTTACATAAACTTGTATTAGTCACCTTCTGTATGTAAAACATTAAGGTAGATATAGTACATAGAAAGATTTTGAAAATGACAAAATACTTGTCTTTAAAGACCTTACCATTTTTTCATAGATAAAGAAAAGCAATATTGAACAGTAAAGCAATTTACTCCAGGTCACCCAACTAATGAATGGCAGAGTCTGAAATATATATATATATATATACACACACATATATATATACATATATATATAATGTGCGTGTGTGTGTGTGTGTTTGTGTGTGTATGTATGCAAGTATATATAAATATACATGTATATGTATCCTGTTGCAACATTGTGTATTAGTACCAAGGTGGGGTGAAGAATCTTAATTTAGAGTAAGCTCACCTGAGGATTCATCATATATGTCAAGTTATTTGTATCTTCTGGGCTTCAGAGTCTTAATTTGTAAAATCAGGGAGTTGTACAGCTAAGCTCCCTTTCTGTTTTAAATTTATGATTCTCTCCTAACTACCCATTCAATAATCTTTCTTCTACAGCCTTTGACTCTTCACCTAAAGTATTTATAGATTATAGATTATTTTGAAAAAAAATTTCTTCAGGATTGAGTTTCTGTGATTTCACTTTTGAGTGAATTTCTTTGACCAGTGCAAATCAAAACCTTCTTCTCCCTTACTATTTAGTCTTTGGGATTTATTGTTATAGAAAGTGAACAAATAAAACAGAAATATCTTATCATTTAGCCACCAAGATTCTGATAGTAACCTTCTTCAGACATATACAACCCATACTTCTGTTTATACTTAACCCCCTATTAGCTCAGAGTTCTTGCTTGGTTTTGCTGTCTACTCATATAGCCTTCCAGAACCCAGTTTTGTTGTTCAGTCATTTAGTCATGTCAGACACTTCTTGATCCCATGGACCATACTGTCCATGAAGTTTTCTTGACAAAGATGTTGCAGTAGTGTACCATTTCCTTTTCCAGTACATTAAGGCAAACAGAAGCTAAGTGACTTTCTCCGAGTCACAAAGCTAGTAAGTATCAGAAGATAGATTGAACTCAGGTCATCCTGACTCCAGGTCTAGTGCAAGAGCTACCAACATAAAGCTGACCTTTAATTGAGAATCCTGAAGCAAGTTCCTAAATTGAATAATACTGAAATTATTCTCTGGATATGTTAAATTTATAGTGTTTTATTTTGTTCACTCTAATAATGTTATGTTATGAAATAACAGGGTTTTCTCCCCTCATAAGTATTTATAAAAAAGTAGTATGTGATGTTTTTGCAGATATCTTTTTCAAAGGCAAAGTTTAAGCATGGAGTAAAGATTTGTCTCATTTCTTCTTTCACCACAGTAAAAATTGCCACCACTTTTCTTTCCATTGGACTAGGAATGCTCTGTTTTTACTGTTATTTTAATACTTCCTCAGTATAAGGTGGGGCTTCTCATCTACTACAGTGAATAATGAAGAGAAGGAATACTTTTTTTCTCTCTAACCAATAATCAGAACATTCTAAATTTTTGGAAAAAAATAATCCTTGCATTTACCATAAAATTTATGAATTATGTGTGATCTTTTATAATGCATTTATCTTAGCAATTACTCCATAACTTAACTTAAAAAAGAAAGCCAAAATAAAGACATCCTATAGAGTCCACAGTGATTTTAGAATGGATAAATAATATCCAAGTAATAACACAAAAGTGCCAAGGGCAGAAGCTGGTAAGTATCATAAGAGTACATAATAGATGCCATGGTAACAGGCAGTAACAGGGATTTGTGAACAGAGATTTTTTTTTTACTCTTCTGTTCTTTTCTGGAGTAAATCTCATGGAATATTAAGTTTTTGAATAGCAAAACCAAAATAATTTTCAGGGTTTGCAAATTTTTCCCATGGGCTAATGGGTACATTTTCACATTAAACTCCTTTCTCAATAATTCTCAGTAATTTAGTTACTATAAAAACTTATACTTGGGGGGGGTGGAGTAGGTCTTCCAATATATATCTTGGTGAAGTACCTTACAGAAAAGAATTAGGTTTCAATATGATCATTATGTCTGTCAATTTTCTTATTAAAAATGTATTCTTTTAAAACTCCAAATTGTAATACTAAACATAAATCAGCATTTCATACATTTTTAGGGACCCAAGAAGCCAGCTAATGTAACTCTCTCATTTTACAGGTGAGGGAACTGAGGGCAATGCTTATTTTGTGATTTGCCTAAGGTCAAAATTGATAGTAAATGATAAGGGTTGGAATCTGAACCTAGCTCTTTTGCTTCCATAGTCAGTACTTTCTCCAATGCACTGCCCACACTAGACATCAGGTCCAGGTAGCAGTAAGCATTGTTTTAAAATTTCCTACATAGGAAATCTTTGTTTTCTAATGGTTTTATTTGAGTAGTCTGTGAGTTATGATTTGCTAGGAAGAACCATGGATTTAAGAATCAAGAGATTATATTCTCATTTCAGCACTTTAATTAACTTATATGACCTTGAAAAAGTCACTTTATCTTTTTTGACTTAACTTGTGTCATATATATCAAAATTATTTTGGAGAAGATGATATGTAAGATTATTTTACATGTATAACATACTTCATAGGTTTGATGTAGAATTCAAATGAGATAATGTGAACTCCTAAAATTCTTTGCAACCAAGATGTGTTCTATAAATGTAAGTTATTATTGTCATTTATTAGCTTATGATTCTATGAGTCAAATCATTTCCTTAGGGAAAAAAATAGACCATTTGAATCTCAGATTCAAAAGACTAAGTAATCTTGTGATGTTATAAAAAATAGGTTGGGAGAGAAGAAAACTATGTCAGGGGACTTTGGGAGGGAGAGTTCTTTTAGTTTCAAAGATGGAATTTACTGTAATCATATTGGTCCAGTTCCCATTACTGATTGGAGATGGGATTTCCTGGAAGACTTAAGCACTTGGAGCCAAGAACACTAATGAACAGGTTTAAAGATATTTCATGTCTTATTGTATAGAGGCTTCCATTTTCTCATCTGTAAAGAGAATGACAATTATATCTCTTGCCATGGGGAAACTCAACAAATGCACATGCACATAGAGGTAAAATGTGTCATCTAAATGTGAAATATAATGATTTAACTTCTCTCTCGTACTTAGTGTCTAATTTAATGAATTTGTCAATTCTATGAACATCAAAAGCCTTCACACACTAGTGTTCTAGCTCTTTTCAACTTTCTCATTATTATAAAATGAAAAAAAAGATAAACAATGGTTTTATAGAAAAAGAACACGTCAGTCTTCTTTGTCATACATGCTATGAACTAGTTCAAAGTGATTCATTCATACATGGAATGGAATTACAGTCATCATTGTGATAAGTATCTTTGAGTACATGAAGTTTCCTTTTATAATGACTTTTCTATGCATCTTCCAGAACTGAAGAAAAAGTAGAAAAATTTCCAAGTGGTGTGAGTATCATGCAAAGTATAGAGAGATAAAATTGCAGAGTGATGCATGTTAATAATCCAGCCCTGGTACAGGAATTCCCAATCTTTGTGAAATTGAAAGTGTGGGCCTCTGTTTAAAATAGTTTGTTACTTTCTACTATTTCTCCTCTTCATCACCCCACCTTATAATCCCAAACATTTTTTGTCCTGAAGATATGCAATGGCATATATTTAGTGTTTTTTTTTCTTTTTCTTTTTCTTTTTAGGCAATTGGGGTTAAGTGACTTGCCCAGGGTCACACAGCTAGTAAGTGTTTGGTCTGATGCCGCATTTGAACTCAGGTCCTCCTGACTTCAGGGCCAGTGCTTTATCCACTGTGCCACCTAGCTGCCCCTTTAGTGTTTTTTTTAAAGGAGATTAAATTAAATTTTGTTTTGGGAATTGCCTAACATCCATTGGCTATAAAGGAGATTCAAAAATGAGGCTAAGGAAAGAATTGGTTAAAATATTTTTTTCTCAGGAAGCAACCATCTGTTTGCAAACCCAGGATTAGTTTTTAGAACTCTAAGTGACCTTAAAATCATCAAAAACAATTTTCTCCATATGTAAATGAGAAAGTTTAGATCTACAAAATAAAGTAATTTGCCTAAGATCACACCGGTCATAAGTAGCAAAGTTGAAATTCAAACCCAGCACTTCTGATTCTAGATTTAATTAATTAATGAATTGATTTATTGGTAATGTGCTAAGCACTTTATGAATATTATCTCTTTTGATTCTTATAACCACCCTGGGAAGTACATGTTATTATTATCTCCATTTTACAGATGAGGAAAGTGAGGCAGACAGAAGATAAGGGACTGTTTTCCTGGGTCACACAGCTAATAAATGTGTAAGGCTTAATTTAAGCTAAGATCTTTCTGACTCCAGGCCCAGTGCTCTATCCATTGTCACCATGCTGCCTCTAGCACACTTTGTGCTCTACCACATGGTTGTCTCAGTAAGAAAACTTTGAAGAAATAGGGAGGGTGCATTTTGAGGTGAGAAAGATGTTCCATGTTTCAAGTCATGGTGGAAGATAGGGTAATGTCAGTTTAAAATAAACAGCAGGAGTTTAAAAATTGGTTAGATTTAATTTGTTTTAGTTAAAATGCTTTCTAGGAAAAAAAATCTCTACTTTGTACTTCCACATATCTATAATAAACTAATTTGAGTACACTGTGGGACCCAGGTGGCACAGTGAATAATAAATTATTGGTTTTAGAGTCAGGAAGACCTGGATTCAAATTTGCCTCAAATGCCAGCTGTGTGACATTTCTGTCTGCCTCAGTTTCTTCAACTCTAAAATCAAGATCAAAATAGCACCTACCTCTCAGTGTTGTTGTGTGGATTAAATGAGATAATATTTGTGAAGAATGTAGCACAGTGCCAGTGCATCATAGATGCATAATAAATACTTGACCCCCTTCTTCCTTTAACTAATGTCTATCATCAAATACATAGTATTACCATCTGTGTTTTCACATAAATCCTCTGTAGGAAATCTACCTGATAATTTGGAGGTTTTCCTAGATAGATAGATTATTTCTAGATGAGGAGGCTAAAGATCTTGTATATCCATCAATTAACAGTCAGAGATAGCTAGATATACAGGGAAATATATATATAAATAGATGGATACCTCATTTGTCAATATACCATTTGGGCTGTATCTCTCAAAATAGTTATGTGACTGGTCTCTCTTCTTTTTCATTATACTATGTATAAATTTGATGGTGTGTTATATACCCTTTATGCCCTTTTCCATGCACAGGTAGGCTGGAACCTTATGTCATTCTATTAATCTATGTGACAACAGTATTTTTAATCTCCCAAAAACATTAACCAAAAATAGAATTTTTTTTTGCTGCAAAAATTGTTTGACTTGTTGGATTTCCCAAATAAGGCCCAGTCCTATTTTCTCTCTCTAATTTTAAGCCTATTTCATTTTTTCATCTACCCTGCCTTTTGAGATAAATGTATAAATTGATTCACTGTAAAACCAATACTAAAACATATACAATTAGAAATAGAAAGACTTAAATAATAAACATGAGAGGATAAATTTTAATCATATAATATGTGAGTAATATAGTTATCTAACCTTTCTAGGGGAAAAATTGTAACACAACAATCTATGGAATTTATCAAATTTAAAAAGCACCATGTCTCTCTTGGAGATTATTGAGAAATACTGTCTACCTAATTTGAGTCACTATTAGGCAGTTTTGAAAAGGTGACATTTCTTATACTGTGGATTTGAATCTGCACACTCATTTTACAAAGACTATGCTTGCCAGCAATGATATAGAGGAAACAGTTTGAATTGAATCAAGTTGTTAAATTGTCTGAAAAAAGTTAAATTTAGTTAAAGCACTTGAATAATTTATTGAATTATTGAGAGCTAAGAATATTTGGAAGAGGCCTAAATGCCTTGAGAGGCCTGCTCTATAAATGTCCCATCTGAATATGCCTTTCTTGTCTACAGTTTCACCATTAAAGCTTAATTTCTTTGGACTAAGTATGATGAGGTCTGTTAAAATATAAATATTATTAGAAGGTATAATCAATGATGTTAAACTCAAGTAGAAATTGATCCTTCTGGGCTGTGTATTAACTTAGAAAATCACAAATTAACCTATGGTGTACTGTATTTTTATTTATTTTGTTCAATATTTCCCAATTATGTTTTAATCTGGTTCCCTCAGCACTTGGGAGTGAGCTAAATGTTTGACACCTCTGGGAAAAATAAGAGTTGACACATACAGTATATTTTTTTTAAATTTGGTATTTTGTTTTTTCCTCAGTTACATGTAAAAACAAATTATAACATTCATTTTTAAAACTTTGAGTTCCAAACTCTCTCCCTTTCTCCCTCCCCATACTCCCATTGAGAAAACAAGCAATTCAATATAGGTTACATATTTGCAGTTGTGCAAAGCATTTCCATATTAGTCATGTTGTGAAAGAAAACAACAACAAAAAAAAAACTCAAGAAAAATAAAGAAAGTAAAAAAGTATACTTTGATCTATATTCAGACACCATCAGTTCTTTCTCTGGGGATGAACAATATTTTTCATCACAAATCCTTCAGAATTGTCTTGGATCATTGTATTGCTGAGAATAACCAAGTTATTCACAGCTGATCATCTTAAAATATTGTTGTTACTCAGTACACAGTACATTTCATTTTGCATCAGGCCATGCAAGTCTTTCCAGGTTTTTCTGAAAACATCCTACTCATCATTCTTATAGCACAGTAGTATTCCATCACAATCACATACCACGCTTTTTTCGGCCGTTCCCCAATTGATGGGCATTCCCTCAATTTCCAATTCTTTGGCACCAGAAAAGAGCTGTTATAAATATTTTTGTACATATAGGTCCTTTTCCTTTTTTTTAAATCTCTTTTTGGATACAGATCTAGTACTGGTATTGCTAGGTCAAAGGGTATGCAGGGTTTTATAGCCCTTTGGGCATAGTTCCAAATTGTTCTATAGAATGGGTGAATCAGTTCACAAGTTCACCAACAGTGCATTAATGACTTATTTTTCCCACATCCCCTCCACCATTTGTCTTTTTCCTTTTCTGTACTATTAGCCAATCTAATAGGTATGGGGTAGTACCTGATAATTGCTTTAATTTGCATTTCCCCAATCAATAGTGAGTCAGAGCATTTTTTTCATATGGCTATAGACAGCTTTGATTATATCATCTGAAAACATATCTTTTGATAATTTATCAATCGAGAAATAGCTCTTATTTTTATAAATTTGACTCAGTTCTCTGTATGTTTAAGAAATGAGGCCTTTATCAGAGAAACTTCCTTCAAAATTTTCTTCACAGTTACTATTGCTAACCATATTTCCATCTACCCTATCTCCCTCCCCATTTATTCCAATCTCTCTCTCCTTTCACCTATCCATCTTCAAAGGTGTTTTGTTTCTGATTACCCCTTTTCCCAATTTGCCCTCCCTTCCATCACCACCACACTTCTCTTATACCTTTCCCCTTCTGCTTATCTGTAGATAAGATAAATTTTTATATCCAATTGAGTGTGTATGTTATTCCCTCTTTGAGACAATTCTGATGAGATTAAGATTCACTCATTCCCACTCACCTACCCCTTTTCACCTCCACTGTAAAAACTTTTCTTGCCTCTTTCGTATGAGATAATTTACCCCATACTACCTCTCCCTCTCCCTTTCTTGCAGTACATTCCTCTCTCACATCTTAATCTATTTTTTTTAGATATCATCCCTTCATATTTAAATCATACCTATGCCCTCTGTCTATATATACTCCTTCTAACTGCCCAATAATTAAAAAGTGCTTATGAGTTACAAGTATCATCTTCCCATGAAGGAATGCCAATAATATAACCTTATTAAATCCCTTATGGTTTCCCTTTCCTGTTTACCTTTTTTATGGTTCTCTTGAGTCTTGCATTTGAAAGTCAAATTTTCTATTCAAGTCTGGTCTTTTTACCAAGAAATTTTTTAATTGATTCTCTAGGATTTTCTAAGTGTACCACTATATCATCTGCAAAGAGTGACAGCTTCATTTCTTTATTGTCTTTTCTAACTCTGATTCCTTCTATTTCTTTTTCTTCTTTTATTGATAAAGCTAAAATTTCTAGGACAATATTGAATAACAGTGGTGATAATGTGCATCCTTGTTTCACCTCTGATCTTATTGAGAATGCTTCTACTTGTCCCAATTTCAGATAATACTTGCTGATGGATTTAGATAGATACAACTTATCATTTTGAGGATAGCTCCATTTATTTCCATTTCTCTAGTGTTTTAAGGGGAGTATTCTATTTTTTTCTGAAATTAAGAAATAAAACAAGCAATTGATATTTTCCCAATTGTTTGTATCTGAATTCATTTGTATGCAAAATGTTTTGTAATTGTAATGCACATTGATGGTTTTAGATAATACTACTTGTCATATTAAGGGAAATTCCATTTATTCCTATGCTCTCTAGTGTTTTTTTAATAAGAATGGGTGCTGTATTTTGTCAAAAGCTTTTTCTATATCTATTGAGATAATTATGTTTTCTGTTAGTTTGGTTATTGATATTGTCAATTATGCTGATAGTTTTCCTAATATTGAACCAGCCCTGCATCCCTGACCATCCACCTGGTCATAGTGTATTATCCTCAAGATAAGTTGCTGTAATCTCTTTGCTAATATTTCATTTAACATTTTTGCATCTATAGTCATTAGGGAAATTGGTCTATAATTTTGTCTGTTTTGGCTCTTCCTGGTTTAGGTATCATCATCATGTTTGTGTCATAAAAGGAATTTGGTAGGACTCTTTCTTTGCCTATTTTCCCAAATAGTTTCAATAGTATTGGAATTAATTGTTCTTTAAATGTTTGGTAGAATTCACTTGTGAATTCCATCTGGCTGTGGAATTATTTTTTCTTAGAGAGTTAACTGATGGTTTGGTGAAATTCTTTTTCTAAAATGGGGCTATTTTAGTATTTTATTTCCTCTTCTGTTAATCTGGGCAACTTATATTTTTGTAAATATTCATCAATTTCACTTAGATTGTCAGATTTATTGGCATACAGTTGGGCAAAATAGCTTAATTTTTGCTATAATTTCCAGTTCATTTGGTGATGAATTCACCCTTTTAATTTTTGATACTGGTAATTTGGTTTTCTTCTTTCTTTTTAAAATCAAATTAATCAAAGTTTCATCTATTTTATTGTGTTTTTTTCATAAAACCAGCTCTTAGTTTTATTTATTAGTTCAATAATTTTATTACTTTCAATTTTATTAATCTCTCCTTGATTTTTAGAATTTCTAATTAGTATTTAATAGGAGATTTTTAATTTGTTCTTTTCCTAGCTTTTTTAGTTGTATGCCCAATTCATTGATGTCCTCTTTCCATATATTATTCATATAAGCCTCTAGAGATATAAAATTTCCCCTAAGAACTTCTTTGGCCATATCCCATAAGTTTTGGTATGGTGTCTCGTTATTGTCATTCTCTCTGATGAAATTATAGACTGTTCCTATGATCTGTTGTTTTACCTATTCATTCTTTAATATTAGATTATTTAATTTCTTATTAGTTTTTAGCCTATTTTTCTATGGCCTTTTATTAGAAGCAATCTTTATTGCATCATGATATGAAAAGGATGTATTTAATACATCTGCTTTTCTGCAATTGCTTTGAGGATTTTATGCCCTAATACTTTGTCAATATCTGTGTAGGTGTCATGTACCACTGAGAAGAAGGCATATTCCTTTCTAGTCCCTCTCAATTTTTCCAGAGGTCTATCATATCCAACTTTTAAAAAATTCTATTCACCTCCTTCTTTCTTGTTTATTTTGTGATTAGATTTATCTAGTTCTGAGAGGGGGAGATTGAGGTGCCCCACTAGTATAGTTTTGCTGTCTATTTCTTCCTGTGGCTCACTTAACTTCTCCTCCAAGAATTTCAATGCTATACCACTTAGTACGTATAAGTTTAGTATTGATGTTATTTCATTGCCTATGGTATCTTTTAGCAAGATATAGTTTCCTTTCTTATCTCTTTTAATTAGATCTATTTTTGCTTTGGCTTTGTCTGAGATCAGGATTACTATTCCTATTTTTTTGTTTTACTTCAGCTGAAGCATAATTTATTCTGCTCCAGACTTTTACCTTACTCTATGTGTATCTCTGTGCTTCAAATGTGTTTCTTGTGAACAACATATGTATGATTCTGGTTTTTAATCCACTCTGCTAACCACTTCTATTTTATGGGAGAGTTCACCCCATTTACATTCACAGCTATTATTACTAACTCTGTATTTCCCTTTGTCCTATTTTATCTCCTTTTCATCCTTTTCTCTCTTCTTTCATCCTGTTCTTCCTCTATAGAGTTTTGCTTCTGTACATCACCTCCCTCAATCTGCCCTCCCTTTTTTAAGCCCCCCTTTTCTTTCCCCTTTTCCCTTCTACTTCTGCCCTCCCTTCTAACAACCCCCTTTCTCCTTTCTCTTACCTTTTTCCTCTCCAAATTCCCTTTGGGTAAGACAAATTTCTATACCCAATCGAGTGTGCATGTTATTCCCTCTTTGAGTCAAATCCAAAGACAGTAAAGCTCAAGCAATGCTCATCCCCTCTGTTGTTTACTTCTATTGTAATAGGACTTTTGTGCCTCTTCATATAATAATTTATCCTATTCTGCCTCTCCCTTACCTCTTCTCCCAGTACAATCCTTTTTTTAACCTCAATTATTTTTTATATTATCACATCAAAGTCAATTTGTACCAACACCCTCTATCTATGTATACCTCTTCTAACTGCCCTAATAGAGATACAGTTCTCAAGAGTTACATGTATTATGTTCCTTTGTATGGAAAACACTTTATATCTTATTGAATAACATGTTTTTTTTTCTTTCCTGTTTACCTTTTGATGCTTCTCTTGAGTCTTGTATTTGAAGTGATCTTCAACTGAATTTTCTATTCAACTGTGCTCTTTTCATCAGGAATGTTTGAAAGTCCCTTATTTCATTGAATATCCATCTTCCCCTGAAAGATTATGTTCAGTTGTGCTTGGTTGTAATCCAAGCTCTTTTGCCTCCTGGAATGTGATATTCCAAGCTCTGTGATCCTTTAATATAGAAGCTGCTAAGTCTGGTGTAATCCTGACTGTGGCTCCTTGATATTTGAATTATTTCTTTCTGGCTGCTTGCAGTAATTTTTCCTTGACCTAATAATTCTGGAATTTGTCTACTATATTTCACCTTGAAGGAGGTGATTTGTGTGATTTGTGGATTTCTGGATTCTTTCAATTTCCACTTTACTCTCTGGTTCTAGGATATCAGGACTGTTTTCCTTAATTATTTAATGAAAGATGCTTTCCAGGCTCTTTTTTTTTTAATTTTTTGATCATGGCCTTCAGGTAGTCCAATATTTCTTAAAATATCTCTCCATTATAGATTTTCTAAGTCAGTTGTTTTCCAGTGAGGTATTTTACATTTTCTTCTATTTTTTCATTCTTTTGATTTTGTTTGACTGATTTTTAATGGCTCATAGATTCATTAGCTTCTGCTAGCTCAATTCTAATTTTTAAGGAATTACTTTAATCAGGTAGATTTTGTATCTCCTTTTCCATTTGGCCAATTCTACTTTTAAAGGACTTGCTTTCTTCAGTGCATTTTTTTTTCTATTTGGCCATTCTATTTTTTTTTAAGGAGTTGTTTTCTTTAGTCAATTTTTGTGCTTCATTTTCCAAGCTATTGACTCTTTTCATAATTCTCCTTCATAACTCTCATTTCTTTTCCCAATTTTTCTTCTATCCCTCTTACTTGATTTTTAAGATCCTTTTTGAATTCTTCCCAAGAGGACTTTTTGGGCTTGAGACCAATTTATATTCCCCTTTGAGACTTCACATGCAAGCATATTGACATTGTTGTCCTCTTCTAAGTTAGTACTTTTAACTTTCCTCCTCTGTAGTAGCTCTCTATGGTCAGAGCTCTCTTCTTTTTCTTATTCATTTTCAGCCTTATTTTTTTTACTTTTAAAGTTGAGAACTGCTCCTAAAGCATGGTGGCCACTATCCTCACTTCTTCTGTTAGGGGCCATGGGCCTGGTCACAGGCTTTCCACACTGGGGCCTATGTGCTTTCAGCTTGCCCACTGTGGTGGGGGTGAGTGGCCTGGCCTATTTGTGCCCACTGCACCACTGTTCCAAAGCTCACAATTTGCCTTCTGTGCTGAGGCTTGAGGCTTCAATGCTGGCCTGTTGAGCCAGGATCAAGGGGCCTTGGTTGCTGATCTGTGCTGTGTCTAATAGCCTCTCACTGGTCTGCCCCACCAGTGTCTGTGCTGGGCTGCATTCCCCTTTAATCGAACTAAGACAGACTTTTTTCTGAAGTTTTTCTAAATTATCTTAAGCTGGACAATCATTTCATTCCATCTTTCTGTGGGTTCTGTCTCTTTGGAATCTGTTTAGAGGCTTGATTTAAAATTTCTGAGGGATATTACAGAGAGCTGAGGCAAATTCCTGGCTTCTTTCTGCCATCTTTGCTCCACCACTCTGCATACAATTCTTTATAAGAAAACATTAATTTTGACAATATGCACTTTTCTTAACACAATTACTATGAAATAACCCATAAAATGCAGTACACAAAATAAGATTGGTAACATGTAAAACATTTTTCTCACTAATAATTCTCTAGAATTCTGTGATCTTTTGTGCTAACATCTCAATTTTAAAAAATAATTTCAGACAATATTCATTTTTTTATATCAGATGAAATCTTTGGTAACATGAATACCTTTTCTCCTTTTTTGCAGATATAATAAATCATTTGTTTCTTAACACAAAACTCATGACCAACAGCAACTGCAGACATTCTGGCATGAAGTTTATTGAACACCTTTATTTTCTCACCAAACCACATCACTGATTTTAAACACTTGGGCTAGGAGTCGAAAGGACTTGCATTACATTTTGGGGGGCATAATTACAACAAAAAACTTGAGTTTTAAAGGTAAGCAATGAAAATACACAATGAATGCTCAGGGGGAGCATTACAAAAGTAAAACGAACAACACCCATGAAGCTTCTAGTAGGATACCAGGCATTTCATAAACTTGCACATAGTATGCCCTTCATTTTTTTTCTGCTGTGCATAACATGAAATTGCCAAAACAAAAGTGAAAAAGAGGTTGCTAATAAAATCATACAAATATCTGAAGTTGCAAGTTACCACACGGTTCAAATGAAATAGAATATCAAAGAGAAGGTTCATAGCATTGATTCAAGGAAGGGCTACTGGGAGAGGCAATCTATAGAGGATGAGATTTAGCCTAATTCTTAAATGGAGCCAGAGGAGCCAAGGTCTAGTGGTGAGAATGGAGAGCATTCCAACATGGGGACATGAAAAGTCATGGAGTCAGAAGATCATGAATATTCTGTGACAGGAACAGCAACTAGGCCAGTACAGGTAGATTGAAGAGTATGTGGAGGGGAGTAATGTGAAAGTACACTGGAAAAGTAGGAAGGGGCCAGGTGGTAAATTGCTTAAAATGCCAAAGAGAACATTTTATATTTGATTCTGGAGGCATTATGAGTTTATTGAGAAGGGGAGTGACATGATCAGATCTAAACTTTAGGAAAAATTACTTTGGCTGCTGAGTGGAGGATAGATTAGATGGGAGAGAGAGTTGAGGCAAGGTGACCACCAGGAATGCTTTTCTCATAGTTCTTGCAGGAGATGATGAAGGCCTAAATCTATCTTATTGATCCTGGACAAGTCATATAAACTTTCACAGATAACTCTCTAAAGCAAAAAGGTACTAACTTTTGTTGCTTGAATGAATGTCCTTTTGGAGAGCTCCCTTCAATTAAATCACAGTTCTATTCTCTATTCCTAAAGGCTATTTTTATTTTATTTCACTGAGTTCCTTCACTCCAAACATCAACTTATGAAATCATTTGGAAGGGGTCATGGTCACATGGGAAGAAGTAACCTTCATTTGTTGAAGGAAATACTCTCATCAATTGTATTCCTACCAAATAAATATGGCATCATGCTTGCTGACATGTTACTGACTGTCAATCAACCAAGCAGTTAGCATCTATTTAGCACCTACTTATGTGTCAGACACCATGTTAAGTGTCGAGGATTCAAAAAAAAGCAAAGAAGAAGCTCACAATTTAATGGGGAGACAACATGCAAATGAATATATACAAAGAAGTTATAGATAGGACAAATAGGTGATAATAAACAGAGAGACCGAACTAGAATTAATAGTTGGAAAGACTTCCTGAAAAAGATGGGATTTCAATTGAGACTTTAAGGAAGCCAAAGAAACTTGTAGGCAGAGGGAGTGAGACCCTATCAGTAATGGGGGACAGTCAGAGAAAATTCCTGAAACCAAGAGATAAAGTGTTTATAAGACCATGACTGTAAGAAATATTGAGTTTTATATACTATTCTATATATCCTGTTCTTTTCGTGTATCTACTTAAATCTTTCCCCTTCATTATTTTGCAGACTATCTCTTCCTTTCTTCTATTTGAGTCATCAGATTTTTAAAAGAAAGAAAAATGAGCCTTTAAGTGAGAAAATTTTATTCTTCTTGTGTGCAGTTTTATTCTCAAACATTTTGCAAAAGGAAAAGAAAGCAAGACCTAGATAAGGGATGGCTCTTTGGTATGACTTAAATTAGTTCACTTACAAACTGGGGCTGTAATCCTTCTTAATCACTTATTTCTGCCTTAAATTTTCTTTGAAACTGATGAATGCAAATTTATTCACAAAGTTAATCCAGAAAAGCATAATCCTAGTCAGGCAACAGCCTGCAACTTTCTTTTTTCTCATATGTGCCACTTACCTAGATCATTGGTTTCTGTTATCATCATAAGCCTCATGTATCAGAGTAATTGTTTCTTTTTTCTCTCAGAAGTTTGTTCTTAACCTATGCTTCCTCTTTTCTAATTAGTCTTTCTCTCATCTCATTTTCTATTATGTTGATTTAGTGTTATATGTGTGACAATAGCTTGATAGAATACTCTTGTTCACTAGGCATTACTCAGCATCCCTCATTAGTTAATTTAACTCTGAGTCGATAATAATGATTTCATATAATCATAAGATCTTAGTGTTTGGAATAATCACAAATGTCAACCAGCTCAACCTTGTGGATACTACTTACATCCCCCTTATGACATTTCTGAAGGATGATTATTCACCTTCTTCTAGGTTGAGTGATGAAGAGTTCACTGCCTCACCGGGAAGGCCATTTCATCACCTGATGACCTAATTGTGAAAAAGCCTTTCTGCAATTGGATCACAATCAGCCTCCTTATTAATTCCTGACTTTGTTTCTGTCTTCTAGAACTGTACAAATTAAGTCTAATTGCTCATCAATATGATAGTATCAAATATAATATTAACAATTCACATTTATATAAAACTTTCATCATAGTTATGTGAGTAGGAATATTATTATCTTCATTTTATAAATGAAGAAACAGGTTCAAATGTAAAGTTACTTTAACATTGTCACACAATTAATAAATGTTGCAGTCAGGAAATGTGCACAATTCCCCTACCTCTAGATCCAGTAACTCTTTACTACACAATGCTCCCTTTTAAGTGTTTTTTTTTAACATTTGAAGAATTTCACACCTTCATCCACATCAACTTTCTTTTCTAAAGTAGGCACATATACTTATTTCAATAGTTTCTCATATAAATGACTATGATACTTCATCCTTCCATCTAACAACTAGATCAGTGTATCCCAAACTAATTTTTTTAAAATTTTGATTATAGGGAAAATAAGGGAATGGGATAAGCATTTACATAGTGCCTACTAAATATGAAGTGCTATTCTAAGCACTTTAAAATATTTTTTTTTCATTTAATCACAAAATTCTTCTTTGCTCTGGTGCAACATGGCATACCACAAGTCACAAGACCTAGCCATGCCATAGCACTTTTAAGTTCCATAAAACTATGGACATACATTGTTACACTTGAGATAGCAGCATGCTGTCCCACATCCTGTGAGAACCACACTCCGGATTTATTCCAGTCTGTCAATGGCTATTTTAAAGTATGGTGACTTAAACTGAAACCAGTATTCCAAATATTATGTGGTAAGATAATATAACATAAAAGATAATAGGATCTTCATTTATCTGACCACTATAAGTTAAATAAGTGTAAGACTGAATTTACTTTTCACTTTTTTATGCCATAGTGTAGGCAATTTAAACATAAAGTCAACTAAATTGCTCCTTTCTCCTCCCAACACCCCAACATATATGTATATGTGTTTGTATATACACATATATGTATGTATATACACATCTATATATACATACACATAACATATATGTATAAATGTGTGTATGTGTGTTTGTCCATACACATGTATACACATATACATACAATTAGGAGGCACAGTGGATAAAGTGCCATGCCTGGACTCAGAAAGACTCATATTACTGAGTTCAAATATGACCTCAGACACTTACTTGCTGTGTGATCCTGGGCAAGACATTTAACTGTTTTTTTTTTTTTTTACCTCAGTACCACATTTGTAAAATGGACTAGAGAAGGAAATTGCAAACCCCTTCGATATCTTTACCAAGAAAACCCCAAAAGGAGTTACAAAGAGTTAAACACAACTGAAATAATGAAACAACAACAATAACAAATATATATAGTGTGTGCACAAATATGTATATATATGTATATGCATGTATGCACACATATATGTATTGGTCAAGGTTTATTCATGTTGTTTGACTGATTTTTTGTGAGCCCAGATACATGATTATATATTTATCTCCCTTAAATTTCATCTTTCTTCATTGAAGTCCTTCTCTATAATGTAGAGGTTATGTAGGGTTCCTGAAAGTTTCTTCAGTGGGGAACCAACTCTTACGAAGTCATACCACTGTAGAAAGGCTTTGTACATACCCTTTGCAATTAAATGTGTGCCCGCCATTTGAAGATCAACCAAATTAGATTCAGAGAGACTCATCACCAGGACAGCAGCCCCCAGATAATAAAAATTGGGACTCAGCAACTCATGAGACCTTGGAGAGTCCTAGTGCACATCCATAGAAGAAATACTCACACCAATGAAATCATGGATATTTTGTGGTTTAAAGAGTAGAATGAAATTTTTCCTTGTTAATTTTGGCAGTTTTAAAGATTTTTTTTTAAATCAACTTGAGAGAGGGGCATCAGGGAATTTTACACAGAAATCCAGCATTGAAGTCATTACAATCTGAGTTTTCATTCTATGTCTTATACCTGTAGGATGTGTGACACTGGGCAAATCACATAACCTCTCAGTAATTCAAACATTTATGTAAAACTTCATTATCCGAAATTTACGTTGAAGACCAGTTGCTGACTGGCATTGATACAGGGTAATATCTCCTGATTAGATCCTCATACTGATGAAATCAAAGACTACCACATCTAAATAAAATAAATTAAATATCCAAGAGAAACTAGATAAAACTGCATTGGTCTAAGTGACCTAGGGTAACATTAAAACTGTCATGTCAGGGTTGTATTTCTGAAAGCTTCCTGTGAACATATTAGAAGTAGTACTCACGAATTGTCTGAGTATAGGTAGGAAACTACAGTTTCTCATTTGTCATTTGAAGAAGATCTTTATTTTTTTTCTTTTTCAAGTCTTATTTTTTGCAAGTTAAAAAAAATCTTACAGAAATTTTTTTCTCTGGGTTATATGCCAGCTGTAAACTAGCTACCTAATTAGTAGGAATTCTCTTGTATCTACCTCACTATGAGGATTTTCAAATGAATGCAGTGGCACACAGAGAAGACCCACAAGGCTCCCTTGTTTCTGATCTTTATATGCATATCCATGAGGAATGGAATAGGTTAAGAGAGGAATCTGTGCAAGTTATAATTGGCAAGACAACAAAGGAGGAAAATGTAGCGAGAAATGGTATTACTTGTGGATTGACTAGTGATGAAATATCAGTTTTTTATATTGCCAGAATTTGCTCTGTAATTTAGCTTCCCCAAATAGAGACCTGGATGGAACATAGAATTAGTTAGGTATGAATTCCTTCATTCCATTGATAAATGGAATATTTTTCCATTAGAAAATAAACCTTGTCATAGTCTAATAGCAATGGAAAATGGATATGATTGGCTTGTGATTTTATGCTAAGATCACTTAATGAATGTTAGATTGCTTATTCAAGAGTTTCGCTGAACACCTTGATCACTAGGAAACTCAGAGTGATACTTCACAAGTGTTGTAAAAGTGAATTTTTATCCTAAGTATTACTTCCTAAATTTTATTACTGTAAACTACAATGCTGAATTGTATTAAATTTGTTACACATGCATACACACATACATACATACACGCCAACAAATATGCACACACATATTTTGTTTTGGTGTTAGGACCTCATGGATTTAAACACCAAATTAAAGTTTTAGGTTTATAGCAATCAGTCCTATGGATTGGCAATGACAAAATTCCAGAAGTAGAAGTTCTAGCTAACATTGGAGCAGGAATACCTCTCTGTAATATCCTATGATATGGTAGTTCAATCTCTGTGTAGTGTAGGAGAAGACGCATAATATACAACGGAAAGAAATTCAAAAGTCAACAAGGAAAAGAGTAGTGCATGGTGGAATTGGGTTATAGGTATTTGTTGGAAGAATTTATGTTAGTTGTTGAGAAGGTAGAATGGAGGATGATCTGGGAATGGTTATTTTATTTCCTGCTACTTTTTAAATGAAATATATTTTTTAAATAATCTCCCTTTTGTCAAATTGATTCAGGAGAAAAATATTATAAAATTTAAGCATCTCTTCAGTGGTTGCAAGGTAATTTTTTGTGTCTGATCCCTGATTTTGTTTTATTTTTCCTCCTTTTCTTTTTGTTCATTTCTTGTGTCTTTCTTTCACCTTTTCCTCCATTAAAATTCTTAACTAAAACAAATCTTGAAGAAAAATCCTCTGGAGTACCATGCCCTAAAGGGATTAACTAGGAGTACATGTACTAATGAAACCATGGGACCATCAGAGTATCAACGCAAATATCTCTAGTACTCATGAAGCAATAGGAGTTCAGTTAAGTCTAGCAGCAGGATAATCCCTGACTTGTCTGTGGGATTTATGGTAAGGTCAAGGGTCCACACCTAAGAAGTAGCAAATAGAAACTTTCAAGTCAGTATTTATACAGGAGTAATGTCAAGCCCAGGCTAGAGTGACTTGGGATTTCATGTAAGAGATACAGAGTATCCATACAGCAGAAAACTGTACAAAGAGAATATGAGAGAGAGGAAAGGTGAATATTAGAAGAAAAGAACCATTACAGCCTAACAAAGCCACAGAGACATAACAGAATTCTTAGGATGGTCTCTGGACTCTACTTATCAATCATAAGGTTTTGTATTTTATCCTAAGGGCAAGAGGGAGTCACTGGAAATTCTTGAAAAGATGAGTATCATATCAGAGGGTTATATGATCAGTTTTGTGCTTTAGTTTAGAAATATCAATATAACATCTGTATAGAGGATGTGTCTGAGTGGGAAATAAGCCAAAACGCAACATTTTAAAAAAAATTCCAGTCCAGTCCAGCCAAATCAACAAGCATTTTCTAAATGCTTACAATTTACCAGACAGAAAAGTATATTTTGTTCGTGAAGTAATCAGGAGCCATCGATGGTAAAAAGTTCTGCATCTGGGTTCAAATTACACTTCTGCTGTTTGCTACATATATAATTCTGATCAGGTCACTTTACCTCTGACTGAGTTTCATTATCTCTAAATTGAAGGGATTGGACTAGATTCCTTACAAGGTTCCTTTCATCCTAAATGTATGATCTTAAGCTTCTTAAGCAATGTGGGACATGGTTAGACATTTTTGAAATAAAATTCATCTTTTGAGTTTCTGTTTTTAAATTACTTTTTTTTTGAGATGTGAGTATAGTATTTTGTATTTACACTAGATATGACAAACTTGTACTTTTTGAAGAGATATGATTCTCTTCATATGAAAGATAATTTATTACTTGTTTTAAGGCTGTGGTAACACTTTGGGAAGGAAATAAGGCTCACTGGGAGGTCTTCTTCCAATTGCTTTGTTAAGTTATTAAATAAGAGTCTGATATTTATTCCCTATTATAAACTTGTTAAGTGTTGAATGCCCTTGTTAGCCTTAGTATTTGAAGTAGAGTAGAAGGCATTTTTAGAGAAAGGAATTAGATTCTTATATTTCTGGGGGAAAGTGGCAGGAGCAATTAATATTCTTAAAGAGAGGCGTTCAAGATGGTATTCAGTCTATTATGTTAAGAGGGTAGGGTAGACACTTGGGTTGCCTGAATTGTTCTATCGTTAATCCATTCTTCAAAATTCATGAGACTTATTGAAAGTTGCCAAAGTGCCAATTCAAAATGGTACTCTATCAAGTGACTAGAACCTGAGATGTCTCCCTAGATGTGAATCCATATTCAGGAAGTGTAGTCTTTTACTAAAGCCTTGTTAAAACTTCAACTAAATTTGTAGTAAATCACCTCTTCCCCCATGAACTTTTACCCCCACACACATTTCATACATTGTTGTTGTTTGGCTGGCTTTACTTTCACACTATACTAAAAGGTAATGGTGCTCTCTATGATCTTTTAGACAAACTAATAGGGTCAGAACTACATGAGTCTCTCTGAATGACATAGAACACCAGAATTGTAGATAAATTCTGGAAATTTGGACCAGGGCAGCCCATTCCATTTTTGATAGCTCTAGTTGATAAGAAGTTTTACCTAACATCTACAACATCCATGGATTGCTCTGGATTCATTCTTATATTTAGGAACAAAAGAAACAAGTTTAATCCCTCTTCCCATGACTTCTTCCAACAGTTTGAAGAGCAACATCATATTTCTCCTCTATCTTCTCTTCTCCAGGCTAATCATGCCAAATTCCTTCATATGAAAAGATCTTGGAGCCTTTAGTTAACTTGATTGTCCTCCTCTGTATTCAACAGCTTATCATTGTCATTCTCACAAGTGTCACTGAAAATTGGACATAGTAAACTGAGAGTGTTCTGAATAGGACAGAATATGGAACAACCTCCCCAGTCTGACACATTGTCTTTTTTAAGGCCAATATTGAATGCATCAGAATATTTGGGTGATATTTCATACAGTTGATTCATATTGAGGAGGCAATCTACTAAAATAAATATTTTCAAACCACCTTCTATTTAGTTGAACTCATACAGCTATGTGGCTGACTATGGATTCTGGAAAGGAGGAATGCTGAGGGATATAAGAATACATGTGAAAATGTCAATGACTGTTTTGTATCTCTAAATATTTTAAAAGCTGTCAGGTAGAAAGGATAAAGGATTAGATTTGTTCTGCTAAGCTCCCAGAGGGTGAAACAAGAAGTAATGGTTAGAATTTGCAAGTAGGCAAATTGAGTTTGGTATAAATCTGGAGCTATCCAAAAATGGAACAGGATACTTTGAGAGTTTGTGGAATTCCCATCACAGGAGGTCTTAGAACAAAGATTGAATAACTTCTTATTTAACAGATAGGGACAGAGGGAATTTTTTTTTTTTTTTTTTTGGCAATTGGGATTAAATGACTTGCCCAGGGTCACACTAAGTGTCACGTGTTTGGTCTGAGGCCAGATTTGAACTCATGTCCTCCTGCTCTGTCCACTGTGCCACCTAGCTCCCCTGGGAATTCTTCTTCACATATAAATTGAATAAAAAGATCTTAAATCTTTTCTAAATTTGAGATTGTTATACATAGTCCTTAATTATTTTTCTATTTTTTCTTGAAATAGGAGAATTGGACTCATCATGATTTATGTTATTTTTAACCATCATTAATTGTTCAGGCAAGGTGCTTAGTTTCACACAAAATATAGAATTCTACCATTTTATAATTGACAGTGACCAGATCTCATCAAGTTAAACACTTATCAGAGAAAGACTACCTTCTATAACATATGAGGTGATAAACATTCATTACTCAAAATATTTTATGGCAAGAGTAGGACTTCTAATATGAATTCAAATTCATTACTGAAATCAATTGTATTTTTCCCCTGGACTCTGAAAATATAGACTGATAATCCCTTGAGAACAGAATTATTAGTAAACTTTGTACCCTGGTGGTAAAACCTTCCATGTGTGTTAAATGAATAAATGAAAACAATTATTTATTACAGGAATATGAAAATTACTTAGAGCAAGTAATAATTTTGATATGTTTTCAATTTGTGACAGCAGTGGTTATATATGTATCCCCCTGCCCACACTAGCCTAACTCAAAACATTTGATCTCGACCAGATGAAACCAGAGTTGGTTTCTCCATCCTCCCATCTGTTTGTTAAATTCATGTTACACACACATTTCATTGCTCTTTTTTTATTGCATTTTTTTCTTCCCTTGAAGACTAGATATAGCTCAAAGAAAATATGTAAAAATTCTAGATCTTAAGGAGTACAGTTCAATAATTGTATAAGATATTACAGTGGCTGGTGAGAGGGGATTACTCAAAACCCAAATAAAGCAAGATCAATCCCATTAAACCACAAAAGGAAGTATCATAAGAAATGAAAAAAAAAAGACACAAACTGACAAACTATTGCTACAAAACTGCCCAATTAATTCTCAGATAATAAGCAACGATATTCAAGAAGTTTTTGGCTGCTGGAAATGTTGCTATTCATTCCTCTGAATTGTGTCAGAGGCTTTCTGACTTTGGAAGAACAGCAAGAAGACCAGTAAAACAACAGCAGCTAACTGTTGTTTTGAAGAAGGAAATGCCGATCAAGGGGAAAACAATGCAAACATTTGAGAACTGAAGATTTGAAAACAAGATTTTATAGCTGAAAGTGCTTTTCTAAACTGTTCACCAAAACTATTTTCACAAGAAGTCCAAGTGAGCCTATACAATTTATCTTTTTCAAACTATTAAGCAGGCACCCAAAAAAGGTTTTCAATTTCATAGAAATTTTAACAAGGTTGGAAGTTTTGAGCCCACTGAGGGAATGATAAACTGTGATAAGTTATTGTTTTTTTGAGAAACAAAATTGTTTATGAATTTCAGAAATTCCCATATGGAAACAGAGTACTTGACTCAGCACAATGTTCCATATCACAAAAAGTTAAGATATTAATTCAGATGGAGATGAACCTCAATGGCTAGATATTCATTTGGCATTAACTTCATTGAAAACTTATTGGTTATAATCAAGATAAGATTTTTAAAAATGTACTGTTCATCAAAGATATACTTAATATTCAATGTATCAGGTATGGTTATATGAAAAGTAATTTAAAATACATGTTTAAATCTTGCAAACCCAATGCCAAATTGTATGAACTAAATTATAAAAGCAAAGAGAGGACTATTACTTATTAAATGCTTGATTTTTTGGAAAGATTCAAAAAGTTGCTAGCTATTTAATTAAATTTTATTTTGTGGCAATAAATTCTAAAACCATTCTGAGTTATTACTATATGCCAGGTATTCTGCTAAGCGAAAAATAGAATGAAAGATATTTCTTGCCCTTAAGGAACTCATATTTGGAGGAGAGATGGTCAGGGCAAAATACTTTGTTCTAGGAAATCACAAGGATAGTAAAGGAATTATCAATGGGCAATCAATTAATTTGTTTCCTCTTAATGCAATGTTTGTGTTGATTTTACTATTGTTCCTAGAACAAAAGGTAGAAAGTGGGGAATGGAGGCAATAGATGAGACAATATGACAGGAAGACTGTAAAGTATGTTTGGCTGGATGAGTCCTAACAGGTATAATAATCTCTCATCAATTAGAGTAGGATATCCACAGGGCTAAAGCTGGATTTATGATTGGACTGTTGCTAGTAAAGTAGTGAAAAAGAGGCATGGTAGGAAGATAGCAGTGAATTTACCAACTTCTCAAGTATCAGACTGGGAATGTCTCCTGTCTCAGGACAAAACTGAAATTCTTTGTTATTTTAATTCAGTAAACCAGAGTATTAGGTATAAGATCAAATGAGCTCTTTACTTAAGCAGAGATGCCAAACAAATAGGGCTCCTCCTGGCTTTCCAACATCTGTGAAGGCATACTCAGGAGCCATAGGTAGAATCAGCAGCGCAAAGATGTAGGTAGAGGCTCACTGTGGCAGTTTTGAGGACTTCCTGAGGGGAAAGAAGGAAAACTCTTATAGACCTCCTTCAGAGAAACCACTCCTCTTCAGGTGGGCCACATATGTTCCCTATCTCATCCTTTTGGAGGCATATTCCTCATTTGTGGTCATCAGCTGCATTTCTGTATTCAAGTCAATTCTTGGCTAACAACATGACTAGACAATAGGTTTTTTTTTTTCCTGAATAAGATCTGCAGATTTTATTGGACTACAAGCTCATCATGACTAAGAATGTTAGATGACATATAGCAGTCTACCTCCCTTGCCAAGAGTTGCCTTGAAATATACAGATTCTAGGAGTAGGATAGTTATAGTCCTATATTCTACCCTGTTTGGACCACATCTAAAGTATAGTATACAGTGTAGTATATGGTATAAATATATCAGTAGTATACAGAGCCACATTTCATTGAAGACAATTGTAAACTGCAAAGAGTTCAGAGGAAGACAGGAAACAAGGGTGTTAAAAGGCCTTGAGAACCTGCCATGTAACAATCTCTTGAACTAGTCAAGTTTAACCTGCAAAGGAAACACAAATTGGGGTGGGGGAGGTAGAGAAGGATGGCAAGAGATAAGTTATCTCCCTTTGCTTATTTGAAGGCAGTTTTGTCAAAGAGAGATTAGACTTGTTATCTCCTATAAATTTATAATCTTTGCCACTGTTTGACTGTAGATTATGATATTCACTAGCTAATTAGATTATTGCCTTAAAATATTCTTAAACACTTAGTATGAGAATTTGGTGTAACTTGTCCCTAAATCTGGAAGTTAAACAAATTGTTATGAAACTATCATAATTATTATAATTAAAATAATTCACTTTAGTTCTGTTGGCACTGGGAAATATAAAGATCTTGAACTTGAGATGAGGGTCAATGCATTATTGGGTATCCCCTCTAGTAATTTGCATGCAGTATAAGCTCAATAATTCTTTGTCATTTGATTTCCATTCTTTATCAATTTTAATAGTAAAATAGGAAACAATAATAAACTTTAATTGCCTTGATAAAAAAGAGAATATAGGCCTGGATAAAAGTAAAAGTTGTGGGTTTCATGAACACCTATGTGATAGCCTACTTATAGCCCTATAGAACTAAGATTTTACTGTTGCTTTAAAGAATAGTACCATACCTGTGATGCAACTATTATTTCCCCAGGTGAATGAGAGTTGGTGATAAGGAAGACATATTCTCAGCTTTCAAAGGAGAATGCAGGATGAGATTCTGGAAATGTCATAACTTCTGGCCTCATTGTCCTCACTCCCTTTGGTCCCCAACTTAACCCATCCTCAAATACCTAATACTGTTCTGGTCCTGAGGAAATATTTTATATGACCTAGACATTACATACCCAAAGAGTAAATATCCCTATATCTTTTCCTTTCCCTCTCCCTTTATCTTCCTGTCTCCCACTCCAATAGCAACACAACCCAAATATATTATTGTTTCAGTTACTTTCTTTTCATGGATAACTGTACATTCCAACATCAAAAATATGAAAGCTCTTTTTTAAAAGCATCTATCATGTCTCAAGGGACTGTTTGCACTATTCTTTGTTACTTATTTCTGATTAGGGTAAAGGAGGATAGGGAGTCAGGAGAAGCATTTGATAATCTTAGCTAAAAATAACTTGCATGACAACACTAGAGATAAAAAGATTTGTTTACTAAAACCACTGTGAAGCAGAAGAAAATTATAATTTGGCCATTGCTTTTTCACACTGTACTTTACTTGATTTCGGAACAGAAATGATTTAGTAAAGAAACTGCCAGAAGGCATAAATAGACTGTAGAAAACCTTCTCTTTTAAGCAACTTTTGTGACTGCTCTAAATTGATCATTTGTTTCACTGGCTAATCTCTAAACAAGAAGGCATGTCCCTTTCCCTTGCAAAATTCTCTCCCACAAGATGAATTACCTCCTCATCACCTCACTTACTGGCCAATAAGCACTTTATTCCCTGGTGGGGATGTTTTGTGAAGAAAAGAGAAAATCAGCTTGTGCTTTGTTGCTGGAGCTGTCTGCATCTTAATTCCAGGCTCTGAATGAACATCAGAGGCCCTTATGATATTTTGCACAAAAGTCCCAGTGTTCATAGTTTTACTCAGGGCACCCAAAATAGCACTCAGAAAGCAGTGACATACTGTCAAGATCGGGAACTAAAAGCACAAGTGTATATAACTAGAAGGAAGCTGTGACTTCTGAAGCTTGCTGTGAAGTCAAAAGAACTCTTTCCCTTACCCCATCAAATGTTTAATCAGACTTTTATACTTCCCATCTCTGCAAGCCTCCCAGGGCCTAGAAGTCATACAGGTAAGATCATGATAACTTGGCATATTCTGTATTATCTGAAATTCTTGTGTTGGGAAACTTATCAAAAACTACTTAAAGGGATGTTTAGAGGTTATACTTTCAAAACACCATAAAGACAGAATGCAGGAAAACCTCAAAGCCATTAAAAATGTATTGAGCAAAAGTGTTCTCAAGTAAGAGGGTTACCTTGACTTTTTCTAACTATTCTTTCAGAGGACCTTGGGAAATTAAATTTAAATAGACTTAAAAATTAAATTTGCTTAAATTCCCCCATGTTCCTCTACCTCCCAAGATTCTTTGTGGTAGAATATATGTGCCTCTTTATTACAAGATGCTACAAATTATGACAAGCTTCACATTAGCATTAAAAAGGCACTTTATATATGTGTTGTATTCTTTTTAAAAAAAATACATTTCTGCTCTGAAGGAGCAGAAAATCTGAAGGATTTTCCAATATTTTGAATAATATAGTATATACTTAAATATGAGTAGGTTGCTAGTTTGCATAGGATAAAACATAATTTATCCATTATTCTACATTTGTAGAAAGACACACAGACACAAAGAATATTAATTAAGTTATTTATTATCATAATTAATATGCTGTTTCTTTTTAACACTCTCACTTATTGCCAAAATTTTTAATTGTAAATTTTTATTTAACAATGCTTAATTCTCAAGCGTGGATATATAATTCACAAATACTATTATCGAGCACCGGTAATCCAGATGGTCTCTCAAACATTACTTTAAACTTTTGGAATATAAATATCTGGAAAACAATGGAAATGAAGGAAATTCTCTGAAAAGTATAAACTGCATAGTGCTTTTAATGTATTAATTTCAAACTAGTATATGTAGCATGAATTAATTTTAATCTCATTAAGATCCCTCAAGTTATGAAACTTCAAGATGATTCCATAAAACAAATACAATCCAATAATTGACTTAGCAACAAAGAGAGAGTGTATCCATAAAAATGATAGTCTGCTCCTCAGCAATATGTTACAAGTATGAATGAATCCTGTATATAAATGTGCTTCTCTGGATCAAAATATGTGTAGGGGGAAAAACAAACAAACAAAATATTCAGTGAAATTATAGAAACATCTGTTAAGCAACTGCTATATGTAATGCATTGTTCTACACACACACATAAATACTGTTTTGAAGAATATATTTCTTATATAAATTTATTGGAAAAATGAAATAATGTCATAATCATATCAACTTAAAAAGAACTATTTTAGTATAAGCACCAAAAAAAGTTTTTAGCTTTAACTCTTCTTGATAAAGTGGAATCACTGGATTTGGAGTAAAAGATGGGTTCAGTTCCTTTCTGTTACTTACTAGCTGTGTGACTGTGAGGAAGTCACTGAAACTCTCTGTACTTTAGGTGAATTTTTGTAAAGTAAGGATAATAAAATCTATACTTCTTGGTAGCTTACAAATTCCCAGAGTTTCAGAGTTGAAAGGGACCTCAGAGACCAGCCAGTCCAACCTCATTCTGTTATAAGATCAATTGAGATGATACATGGAAAAGTTTTTGTAAACCAAGGGCACATTAACAATTAATTTTAATGAAATCTAAATTAGTTTCTTTGCTCCATGGTAGAATATCCTATGGTCAAAATGACATTAAAATTCTACTTCTTTGTCATATTATATCTAAATTATTAAATTGTTTTAAAGGATAATTGGATAAGAAATTCAGAGCTAGAAAGATCTTGAAAGTTTTCTTTTTTTATAACTGATAAGAAAACTGCAGCCATCCATTAAAAAAAATACCATCTCCTTTTTGTCATTTTACACTCTGAAAATACAATTTTAAAGTAATTATTCTTATCATATGTTATTTTGAGAAGCAGAACAGTATAGACAGCTGGCTTCAGAGCTGGAAAGCCCTGAAATTTAACTTTCATACTGCTTTTGTACCCTTGTGTAAGTCACAATTTTTCAGTCCTCTAGACATCTCTCTAAAGATATTGGCCTTCATTGGTATAGTTAATTTCCTTACCCAAGAATTCCTTATATCAATGAAATCCTCAGTCTAGTATCTATCTCCTAATATTTAATAAAGTTTACACATTTCTGAAATTATGAAAACATTTGTACTTTTTTTTAATTTGTAGAGTTTATTTGTATTGCGTACTCTATGTTCATGCACCTTAGTATCTTACGTGTTTCCTTATTTGTATTCATTTTCCTCTTACTCCATTTCTTTCCAATGTAGTCTCCCTTGAGAATACTTTCACACTTTTAACTAGTGTATCAGCACATGAATATCCTTTGGATTTACATACATGAACTATTTCCAAGAATTAGTAGGACTGTAGAACCACCTTTAAGGAATTAATTAAAATATGAAATTCATGACTGAATTAACAGAAAACTAAAGATGATTCTAGCTTCAGACTTCTGTGTGGTTTTTTTTTCAAGTGCACTTGAAAGGAAGGCATTGTGCTAAGCAACTAGAGATACAGAGAAAAAGAAAAAAAATGGACCTTATAGTCAAAAAACTTACAATCTCATGGGAGAGACCACATATACATAAATGGGTGAATATATAATAAATGCAGATTACATGGATTCTCTTTAGAGAGAAAGTACTACAAATGTTTTTATTTAAAATGTTTTTAAATGTAATAAACAGCATTTACTTTTGAAATTATTTTATGTATTTTCGTCTATCACATTTTGAATTAGACTTTCGTTCTTCGAATAACAAGAAATGCACTTTTTATTTTAGGTGACTAGATGGTATAGTAGATCAGAGTGTGTGAGAAATAAAAGAGTTAAGTTTCCACATAAGTAGATAAGAAATCAGCACAGACAGGCTAACTTCTCCGTGGGTGTGTGTGGGGGGGAGTGATAACACAATTCTAGGCACATAACGTATATTAGGGGTGGGGCATATAAGGAAGTCTGCAACCCAAAAGGATTAGGACCAATCCTGATCCAGAAGGGAGGAGTTAGGCGATTACTAACTATAAAACTTGCCCTGGTTTCTTTTACCGGCGCATTTCTCTCCTTCCAAGGAGGTGCGCCCGCTTCTCCTGAGAATTGAAAGGATGCACTTCAACCTCTTTAATAAAAAGTCTTTGAGATACCAGTCTTCGGAACTGAGTCTGGGGTCATTTTTATAACAAGTGTTAGAATAGAGTCAGAAGACCTGAGTTCAAATTAACCATGTGACCCTAGGCAAAAATCACTTAACTTCTCATCTGTAAAATGCAGATAATAATAGCACTTATGTCACAGGATTTTTTGTTAGGATCACTTTCAAAATATTGTATTCTTATAACAAAGAAGTTAGGGATTGAATAATGGGGAAGCTGTGGAAGGAAACACAGGATAAAATGATGAAAGTGAAAGCAGGAGCAGCCTTCTACTGGAAGAGTGGCTTGATTGACTTGCTTACAGGATCCCTTAGACAGAGACCAAGCAAGATTAATGTCAAGGGGCAACCTCAGGGCCAGTTATGACCTGGTAATGGATAAACATCCCTGATTACCATTCCCCCTAGGATAAACCTCTTGTAGTGTCCTTGGGCGGGGAAACAGAGAAAAGAAGAAAGAGTTTTTGCAACTGCCTGGGAGTAGGGCTTCTAGGTGGTGCAATGGATAGCGTGCCAAGCCTAGAGTCAGAAAGACTGACTCATCTTCCTGAGTTTAAATCTTGCTTCAAACCGTTACTAGCTGTGTGACCCTGGGCAAGTCACTTAACCATATTTTCCTCAGTTTCTTCATTTGTAAAATGATCTGGGGAAAAAATGACAAACCACTCCAGTAAATTTGCCAAGAAAATCCCAAATGAGGTCACAAAGAGTTGGACATGACTCAAAAACGACTGAAATGAAGGGAGCAATGCCTTCCTGGACATGCCTCTGTCTGTATAGACCCAAAGGACTTGTTCTTCCCCTGAAATTTTGTTCTCCTTTTCTTGCTGTCCTTCCATGATTAAAAATTGAAATTCAAAGGTTGGAAAGGAGGGAAGATTGAAAATGTGGTGAGCCCTTTGTGACTTGAGAGGAAAGACACTTCAGGGCTCTTCACCCTCTGACGTCCTGGGCTGTCCCTAGGAGGTTGCTGGGAATTGTCTACAACTTTTCAGTACTGTCTGTTTCTCGGAGAGAAGAAATAACAGCTAGCAGGGGTGCTTTAGATGAAACAACGTATCAGAAAGATCTATTCAAAATGTTACTGATGAAAGGCTATACCTTCTTGAGAATGTCTCAGCTTCCCCCATGCTAGAATTCTTCATTTATTTCACAACTAAAACCTCCCCAGCAAGTAGTTGAGGGAGGACAGTTTGGGACCAAGGTCACCTGGAAGGAAAGAAGGACCCTCCTTATTCTTAACAGTTTACCATGAGTATGAGAATAAACACTTCTGATCTAAACTGGCTGACTCCTGTTTTCCCCAGGGGATGCTTAATTTAAATGACCTGTCTGAAAGAGCTCTGGATTAGACAATAGAAGAAATAGTTTGTATTCCCTAATTTGGCACTAATTGTATCTGTTTCCTTCTCTTTAATATGAGTGGATTAGACAAATCAATAAATCAATCAATAAATGTTGCTTAATTGCCTCATGTATTCCAGATATTGTGCTAGGGATACAAAATATAAAAATAAAATAAAATAAAATACATGAAAGTCTCTGTCTTCAAGGAGGTTACATTGCAGTGGGGGAAGCAACATGGTAATAAAAAAATCAAATATTCTAATTACCTATCATCTTATCAATTTAAATAGTACCATTAGCAATTCAGATTTCAAATCATTCCTACCTCTCTAATTCTTGTCCTCAAAGAAGTTCACTACTGGGTATATACTCAGTGAACTAGAGGCCTTCCTCATTTTCCTATAATATTGTGATGGTACCTAAAATATTTCACCTTTGCTATTTTTATTTTGACTATTTCTTCCCTGATTTTACCCTTCCTATATGTTCTCCTCTTTCCTTTCCTTCTCCTTGCCTGTTTTATTGTAAGGATTAACGTATTTTGATACCAAACTCTGCTTATGTTTGTTCATGTTCAATTCTACTTTTCCTGGTTAGATGTGAGTGAGATTCAGGAGATACTTAACTCTCCTTTTCCTCTCCTTTGTGCTTATATAACTCTTCTTGAATATGCAATTTATGAAAAATACTTAGTTCTTTGCCCTTCTTCCTCCTTTCTTCTCTAATGTATTTCTTTTTCTCTCCCTTTTCTTTTTTCTGTTAGAACTATCACAATAGAATAAACTCACCCAAGGCTCTCTATTTTATTTAAATTCATTTTTGAACATTGAATATATTTGTGTTTGAAGGGGGCATTTCTCTTCTGCCCACTCCAATTGAACTTAAGCATTTCATCATTATTTAGTTTCTTCCTAATACTCAGATGTATTTATCTTTCTAAATTTCCTTTGACTTCTGCATTTGCATTTAAAAGTTTCTACTCAATTCTGTTTTTCTTTTTCATCAAGAATGCTTGAAAGCATTCTATGGTATTTAAAGTGTATCCTTCTTATTAACTCCCACCCCAGGAGTATAACTAATTTTATTGGGTAGAATATTATTGATTGTACAACCTTAGTTTTTGAATTTTGGAGTATTATAACCCAAGATTTTCTCTTTTACATTTATTACAGTTGCAACATAGTCTTCTGGGAAACTATGGTTCCTTGGTATTTGCACTACTTCTTCTTTGATCCTTGTATTATTTTTCTTTGACCAGTACACTCTGCACTTTGTCTATGACATTTCTGGAAATGTGCATTTTGGAGCTTCTCTTAGGAGGTGGCAGGAGTATTTTTTTTTTTTTTACATTTTTCCTTGGCCCTATGGTCCTGTTATATCTGAGCTGCTTAGTCTTTTGATTCCTAGGATTTTGGATTAGTTATAGTTTTCAGAGAGTATGATGAATCTTAAATTATCTTTCCTTCTTCTATTTTCAAGGTCAGTTTTATTTTATTTAAGGTACTAATGCCTAAAATGACTTTCATTTTCTTATATATTTTTTTCTTTTATATTCCTTATTTTCTTATTGAGTCATTGAATTGGATTTTATTTTCTCCATTCTACTTTTCAATGTGTATTATTATTCTAAGCTACTTATTGTCAATCAATTTTTTTTTCTTCCAGAACTCTAATTTATTCAAAACAATGTCTCACTACATTTCTTCCAAGTACTCTTGCTGTCAAGCAATTATTTTCCCCCTCTAAGGCTCTGATTGTAGTTGTGGAGTTATTTTCTTGTTCTGCATTTACCCCTTGGTGTTCTCTTAAACTCTAATATTTCTTCACTGTGCTTCATATTTTCTTGTGTTTATTCATATTTCCACCCCAGTTATTACACTGGGATTTTGTGCTCAGGCCATTCCCTTCTGGGATTCATTCATTAGACAGTCTAAGTTGGGTCCTATTACCTCTGTAGTATGAAAACCACTGTCATTGATACTCTACATGATGTGAGTGGTACTAGGCCCCAAACCATTTCTTAATTCCTGGCTTGTATCTCTATCTTTTGGTAGTTCTCTATGAATTCCAGATTTAGCTGGTCTTCATATTCCTCTCTTTGTATACTTCCTAAAGAGACATTGGCACTATTTCCTACAATTGACCTGAATAGCCCAAGTCTATATGTAGATGTAGATCACATTGGTCTAAGTCCTGTTGCAATGACTCTATGTAAGACACTATTCTGCTGAATTGGCCTTGTTTCTTGTTTCAACTCGTAATTCTCAGAGGAATTCCTTGCTGGGCACTGTCAATCTGTGCAGCGACCCATGGGGTTGATTCTGTCCCTTACTTCTGATAAGACTAGGTCAGGATCTAGTTTTAGATAACCAATTTGAAGAACTTATGACAGTTTGGAGCATTCTATTTAAAGCTCCAACTGACTTTAAGATTAGTTACGGGAACTTATTTGTTCCTGAGAGTGGACCCTTTCTCAGCCTACCCCAACTAGAAAAGTAATTGCTTTTTTTTTTTTTTTACTAGTATAACAATATTAGAAAGGAACTAGTACATAAATCCCCTTCTCTTTTTTAAGTTTTCTGGGAAGATATATATTTTATATGTGGTAGCCTGGCCTACATTGTTTCTGAATGATAACTGCATAAGAATGAGACATTTTAGCTAAGCGTAGTAATGTACCTATAATGTCTGCTGTTGAAACAGTTGACGCAGGTGAATCTCTTGAATTCCTAAGAAAGAGCTTGGGAATGGGGTAAGAAAAACACTTAAATCCATTACCAGTGGGATAGCATAACCTCTGCATTTCCAAGCTAAATGAGATAAGAGATTCAGTCACTAAATAAACAAATAAATAAGAGATATTTGGGCATGAGCAACGTGGGTTTTTTTCCCATTTGTAATGCATATTTGCAAGGATTTTGTTTTTCTTTTCTTTCTCTCCCTTCTTTCCCCTTAAAATGAGGCATGGGGAGGAAAGAAAATAAATTCTTGATTGGGGAAAAAATTAAAAAGAGAGTTGTTTAAGACTATGTTGAATGAATATGCAGGTAAAACTTCTGTTATGACCTCAAAATATATTTTTAAAAATGATTTCTTCATGTTGTTCATTTGGATAAAACCTTAGCTTATTAATTCTGGGTTCAAATAAGCCAGGCAATTTTCCTCTGCAGGCCACCCTTCTTGAAAACTGCTCATATAAACTCACACAAAGAGTACATAAATCATGGGAATGGAAGGTACCAATATTTCTCTGCTTTGAGGGAGGATTATATCTAAATTATCTTAGATTGTTCACTGTCTATTGTATTCTTTAAAATCTCTAGTGGGGCACCAACAAACCCTCTTTGATACAGGAATAATGCTTTGGAAATTCAAAGGCCAACATAACACTAAGGTAGAAAGTCTAAAATGGATAACCAGAAAGGTACAGCAGCAAGTCCCTGATTGAATTTTGAACAGACAAGGGTGTTGTTTGTCACTAAACAAATACTTCTTGACACAGCTTGAGATTGTTTCTGAACTGGTAAAGCAAAATATAACCCTTTTCCCTCAGTGTCTGATGAAAAATAAATGGGTTCCAACATCACTTTTTAGTTGGATATCAATCCTCTCCTTCAAAATAAGACTTTTGTCTTTGGGGAGGTAAAAGCTGTTGATTTCTCTTTCTGTTATTTATTGTGTGTGCCTCATTCAGTGTCTACAGAATATGACAGCTGCAAAGGAAAAAAATGACATCTGCTCCCGAAACTAAGAGGTTAATAATAAGAACAGTTTACATAAACTAGAGTAAATTTACCTGTGTTCTCCCTCAACAACTTTAAGACTACCTAATTTATTTGTTAAACTAATATATTATTAAGTAGGGTAAAAGTATTCTTACAAAGAAACTGACCTATGAAATATAAACATATATGTATTTGGAAGGGTGTCTAAGGTAAACTAGTTGCTATTTTTATTTATATAAATGTGTTAAGTTTTTAAATAGTGTCATGGAAGTGACTTTTGACCCTGAAATATTCTCTATTTCTAGATCATAGCCTTCTATTTTACAAACACATGCACAGACACACAAACCCACATTTGGGTTATCTTCTTGCAAAAAAATTTTCCTATTATTAAAGAGGAAGAAAAAAAAGATTTATTCTTTTTTTACAAGTGTGTTTAGAGCCAAATATTTGTTTTTAATCATACTTCATTATTTTCTGTTCCAGAGAATACAACAAAAACTTATTAAAGAGAGGGCAGATTTTGAGTGCATGAAGCGTGTTGTTATCTTGAGCAAGTGTAGAATAATGACACTAATCCATATACCATCTTTTCATGCCATATAAATCACTTCATCTCTTGGATCAGACACAGACATATAATTTTTTTGTTCTAGACTAATATTATATCTCTGACAGTAGCATGTAGGGATATCATGTTGTGGGATATGGCTGCCTTTCTTAACATCAGCTTCAAATAGGGATTCTTCATAATACATTTTGAAACACAAACAAGCAACCATTGAAACCCTTTGTGAATCTGTTTTAAGCTTATGCCACCCTTCCTGGGTTATAGATTACATAAATTTGCTCCCTCTGCTTAAATTAATCATTTCTCCTTTTTTTTCTTCATTTTTATTTAAGCTAGAGGTTGTTAATCTTTGTGTGTGTGTGCCATAGACCCCTTTTTGGCAGTCTGATGAAGCTGTATTACTCCTTCTCAGAATAATGTTTTAAATGAATAAAATAAAATACATAGAATTATGTAGAAAATCAAATATAATAGTTATGAAATATATATGAAGATAGAGAAAGAAATACATTCACCAACCCTATTTAAATTCAATTCTTTTGGAATTCAAGATATTTCTAGTAGTTCTAATATTTCAAGTTTTAGTAAGCAAAGTTTTATTTGACCTGACCACATACATATGTTTTTGTAGCCTTCAGTTACGTCCTAAGAGGGGTTTTCTAATGGGTTTGCCCACAATTTATAAATTACTAATTTATGCATAGCAATTTTAGTCAATCACAAGACTTTGATCAGAGACACTTCTCACTAACTCAAAAATGAAAAAGTCATAATATTATAAAACTTTATATAAATAATTTTAGAAGAATTACTTAAATGTAAGTTATATTGTGTTTCTTATAGTATAAGGAATTAAGGGAATATATTATTAGATTTGGGAATTTTTTCACATTAAAGAAAGAATATTTGAAAGTAACAACTTTTCCTTTGCAATTTTTTTCTATAATGTTTCAAACTTTATCCTCTAAAATATATAAAATATAAAAGCTATTTGTTAGTTTCTCTTTCAACTTCTTCCACGTATGCTTTGTGAACAATTTTGCAAGAAATGGAAGTATATTTTAGCATCTTGATTTCTTAGATAGCCAATCCCTTCTGATACTTTTGAGATTGCTTTATTAATTGCAAAATAGTGCCACAATATTTCTGAGTTGAAGGTTGATTTGGAAAACTTTTCAATAAAAAAATGACTAGCTGTGTGACCCTGCACAAGTCACTTAACCCCAATCGCCTCACCAAAAAGCAAAAAAGGAAAACCTTTCAATCAGTCACCATATACTTATTAAGAGCTACAATATGTTCAGCACTGGCTAGCACTATGAGGATTGAATGACTGAATAAGGAACTCTTAGGAAGTGTGAAGAACAATGAAGTGTTAAGACTATGTGGTAGAGGCTTTAAGAAGTGGGAATGTTGGGATAGGGGCTAAAATCAATAGAGTAATGGGAAATTTGAAAGAGGCAAAGAAGATTGAGAACATTCTAGGTCAGGAAAAGAGATATGACAGTCATTCAGTCGACAAGAATTTACAAGCTTAAATTTTAGATGACGAATGTGTGTTGAAAACCATGACTAATTGTAAATAATATGTTGTTGTTCTTACAATTTTCTTGAAGAAGACCAATGACATCACAAGTATGATGTCTTGACTTATGTGTGAATTGAATTTAAGCAAGGTAGAGCTGTGCAAATTCATCAGCTTCACTCTCCTCTAGAGTCATCAGAGTCCAATGTTAAGACAAAAGTCAAGATGACTGGTGATAGCCCAGGATGCACTGGGTGACCTTGGCTTTTTAAAATTAAGATCTCTCTCAAGTCTCAGTTTATCTGAAAGTGTGATGTTGTGTAATTGTCCATAGGAATCTGAAATGTAAGATCTAACAACCAAGGAAAGTTGAATGTGATCAAACAGAATATGGAAAAATTAAACATCATCTTGTGTGCCAGTGAATTTAAATGGACAGAAATGTGTGAATTTAATTCAGGTGATTACTACATTTACTATTGTGGACAAGAATACCTTAGAAGAAATGACGTAGCCCTCATAGTCAATAAAAGGATGAGAAAAGCACCACTGGGGTATAATCTTAAAAATGATAAAATGATATCTGTTGCAATGTAAGACAATTCATTCAGTGTCAGAGTAATACAATTCTGTGCTCTAATTACTAATTATGAAGAAGCTAAAGTTGATCAGTTCCATGAAAACCTATGAAATCTAGAAATAACATTAAAAAAGTCAAATACCATCATTCATGAATATGAAGTGGTGGTGATGAATAGATTTAAGGGATTAGATCTTGTAGACAGGGTGCCTGAGGAACTATGGACAGAGGTTTGCAATATTGTAAAGAAAGCAGTAGCAACAACAAAAACAAAATTACAAAATAAAAAGAACATAAAAGCAAAATAGCTGTTTAATGAAGTTTTACAAATAGCTGAAGAAAGAAGGATAGCAAAAAGTAAATAACAATGAAAAAAAATATATCCAATTGAATGCTGAATTCCAGAGAATAGGAAGGAGAGAAGGTTTTCTTAAATGAACAATACAAAGAAATAGAAGCAAATAATAGAATGGGAAAGACAAAGAATCTCTTAAAGAAATTAGAGATATCAAGGGAATGTTTTGTGCAAAAATGGGCATTGATAAAAGACAAAAATAGTAGGGACTTAGTAGAAGTAGAAGAGATTAAGAAAAAGTGGCAATAATACACAAAAGTATCACACAAGAAAGATGTTAACATCACCAATAAGCATGATGCTGTGGTTACTGATCTAGAGCTAGATATCTTGGAGAATGAAAGCAAGTGGGCCTCAGGATGCATTGCTAACAAAAAAACTGGTGGAGGTGATAGAATGCTAGCTGAGTTATTTAAAATCCTAAAACATGATGCTGTCAAAGTACTGCACTCAATATACCAGCAAATTTGGAAAACTCAACAGTAGTTACTGGATTGGAAAGATCATTTTACATCTCAGAACTAAAGAAGAACAATGCCAATCAATGTTCAAATTACCAAACAATTGCACTCATTTCACACACCAGGAAGAATATGTTTAAGATTCTGCAAACAAGACTTCATTACTATGTGAATTGAAAATTACCAAAAGAGTAAGGTGGTTTTTGAAGAGGCTGAAAAACTAGAGGCATTCACTAGATTATGAAGAAAGTAAGGGAGTTCCAGAAAAAAAAATCTACTTCTGCTTCACTGACTACAATAAAGCCTTTGACTATGTGGATCACAATAAAATGTGGTAAGTCCTCAAAGAGATGGGCGTAACAGATTATTTTACTTCTGTCTTAAGGAACTTGTATGTGGGCCAAGAAGAAAGAGTAAGAAGCAAATATGAAAGAAGTGATTGGTTTAAGACTGGAAAGGGAGTATGACAAGGTTATGTATTGTCACCTAATTTATTTAACTTATATGCAGAGCGCATCATGTGAAATGCCAGGCTAGATGAATCAAAAGCTGGAATTAAGTTACTGGGAGAAATATCAACAATAGCAGATATTCAGATAATATCCCTCTGATAGAATGTAGTGAAGAAGAATTAAGAAACCTCTTCATAAGGGTGAAAGAGGAGAGTGTAAAAGCTGGCTTAAAGTTCAACATTAAAAAAAAAGAAAAACAACTAATATCTTGCCAACATATTCTATCACTTCCTGGCAAATAGTGGGAGAAGAAATGAAAGCTCTGTCAGGTTTTATATTTTGGGGCACAAAGATCATTGCAGACAGTGACTGCAGCTATGAAATTAAAAGATGTTTGGTCCTTGGAAGGAAAACTATGGCAAATCTGGACAGTGTAATAAAAGCAGAGAAATTAGCTTACTAAAAAAGGTCTGTATAGTTAAAACTATGGTTTTTTTCCAAAAGTAATGTCTCGTTGTAAGAGTTGGACTATAAGGAAAGCTGAGCACCACAGAATTAATGGTTTCAAATTGTGGTGCTTGTGAAGACTTTTTAGAGTTCCTTGGACAGCAAGGATATCAAATCAGTCAATACTTAAATTAATTCAGGCTATTTGCTGGAAGGTGAATCTTAAATACTCTGGCCATATAATGAGAAGAAAGGATTCATTGGAAAAGACACTGATATTGGGAAAGATTAAAAGCAAAAGAAAAAGGGAATGGCAGAGGATGAGATGTTACGATATCATGGAAATGGATAGTGTCATAGAAACAACAAACATGAACTTGGACAGACTTGAAAGATAGTGGAGGGTAGAAGGGACCAGCATGCTGTGGTCCTTGGGGTCACAAAGAGTTGGACACAACTGAATGACTGAAAAACAAGCACAAAAAGATACAGAGGAGTCTATACCTTCAAGGTACTGACAATCTAACGGAAGAAACATGAAGTAAATTAATATATACAAACAAACTCTATGCTGAATAAATAGGAAACAAAAGAGGGGAGGGCCTAGAATTAGGGGTTATGAAAGACTTTCTACGGAAGATTGGATTTCAACTGGGACTTAAAGGAAGCTAGAAAAGCCAGTAGGTGAAAATGAGAATGGAGAACATTACAGCCATGGAGGTTAGCCAGAGAAAGTGCCTGGAGATAGAATTTCTCGTTCCTAAAAGAACAAGAGGCGAATGTCAGTGAATTGCAGAGAATTTGGGGCACGTTGCAAGATGTAAGAAGACTAGAGAAATAGTAGAGAGCTAGAGTATGAAGGGGTATGAATGCCAGAGGATTTTTTATTTGAATCTGGAGGCCATAGAGAACCCCTGGAGTTTACTGAATGGAGAGAGTGGGGGGAGTGACATGGTAGGCCTTGGTGCATTAGGAAAATAACTTTAGTGACTGAATAGAGGATAGATTAGAGTGGGGAGAGCCTTGAGGCAGGCAGATCTATTAGCAGGCTTTCAAATAGTCCAGGCAGGAGGTGATTAAGGCTGTTACCAGGGTAGCTACTCTATAAGGGGGCAGAAGAGAACATATTTAAGAAATGTTGAAAAGGTGAAATAGACATGTCTTAACAACATGTTGGATATGAGAGAGTGAGAAACAGTGAGATATGAAGAATAATTCCTTGAGGACATTAAATTATTAATACAAAGGTCATACAGCAAAATGGCAACAAAGCTGGCACTATAGCTTAGTCCTTCTGCTTTTCCACCTCTGTAGTATTCTTTCCTTCATACTCTACTTAGTTTGCCAAACCTTGCATGAAATATCCTGATTAACAAATATTTATATTATTATTCAAAATTGCTTTGAAGTAGTATGAAGGACAACTTGTTTAAATTATAATTTACAAAATAAGATTAGCACATTATCATCTGTTTTCCCATTAGATTCAACAATATTTTATGGTAATATTATCTGAGAGACACAACAATATTCTAATCATTTTTGATAAAATGGAATTTCAAGAAAAGGAATCATTGTACCTCACTATTTCCTTGGGACTTAATATTTATTTTCAATTAAAGAGGAGCTTCAAAGTATAATCACAAGTCAAAATGAACCTATGGATAACATGACTTTTCCCAGATGGTAGGTTATATCTATGTATGCAGTTATATAAATAAAATGAAAAGCTCTCATTATCAGCACAGTAATTCTAGGATTTAGATATTAAACTTAATATTTAAAATATCCCTGAATTCATTTTGATCTGAGTACTAATCTGAGTTTGTGAAGGTTTGTGCGCTTAGATGCTAGTGTATACATAATTATTGTGTATATGTACATATATACATGGTATAAACATATATGTATACATATATGTGTGTATATAGGCACATAAAGTAGAGAATTGGAGAAATAATTTTTTTTCAGGACAATTAAAATAGTTTCATCTTGAGCAAGACGACTAAGTCTAGCATTTCATTTGCTTAAATTATCTAAATTAATGTATTTCTGGTCTTTTCTCTCAATGCCTCTGCACACAAATACTAATGTTTCAGTTAAACTGGACAATGTTCTATTACCTTAATATGCCCTCTCCCTGATCTGTGTCTGTAGAAATTCTACCAATTTTCAAGGTTCAATTCAAATGTCACCTTTATGACAAAATCTCCCTGGATCTCCCAAACCAGATACAATTTCTTCCTTCTCTGAATCCTCATATCTTTTTTGTAATTCTGTCATGCAATTCATTATATCACGCTATTCATCGCAGTTTGTATTTTGTGTAGACTTAGTATTACAAGCCACTATGCCTGTGTCTGAAGACATATTGTTTCCTGGTGCCTTTATAAATTCCTCTTTCTACCAAGGATAACTTGTAATCTATTGTTCAACTTTATAGAACATAATCTGTACCTTATAGTCTTAAAGAGTTGCTCAAAACTTGGAGAGGTTACATGACTTGTTAATGGTCAAACAGTAAGTAACACAAGCAGAGTTTAAATTTAGATATTTTGGATTCCATGTCCAGCAATTTGTCTATCATTTGATGCTTCTTACATTTAGAAAAACAATGGTTAAGTTAATATTTATAGATAGTTTAAGAATTTACTGCTTTTAGCACTCTCTGTCTTCTTTTCCACTACTCTTTTACTATCATTACCCCTTTAGTGGCCTCTTCTTATTCTCCTTGGTTAAAATGTAAGTTATTTGAGAATAAGAACTCTATTTTCATTGTATTTATGTCCCTGGCACCCAGAATAGAGCTTGACAAATAGTAGGCATATAACAAATGCTTTTTAATTAATGGATTGATTGGTTGTTTCCCTTTAGTTTCATTTCCTGGATCAAATTCTTCCCAAAAATCTCTGAATTCTTCATATTCATAATTTCTTATGACATTATAATATTTCATTACACTTGTAACTTGTAGCCCAAGTATACTTTGGAGGTAATTATCCAACTACCACTCTCAATGCTTAGTTGGGCTTCTCAAATCAAAGCAAAGTACATCTCCCCTTCAGGATTCTAAAAACAATCATCAGAGTTTGACTATGTCTTCCTAATATTATTGTCTTGAAAACCCTTTCTAGTGTGTTCTCAATTGTGAGGTGCAATTAAAATATCTTCTAAATTATTGAATGACTCAGTGACTCCTACTTAATATCATTTAACTAATTATCATAAATTAGGCTTTATAAAGCAATTTTACTAAGATGATATGGCAAGAACGGAAGTATAAACACATTCCCTCTATCAAAATTCACAGTCCTTTCTACACTATCTCGGTTCCTGGGAAGTTTGGACTAAAACTCCAACTATTTGCTACAAATCATTCAACCTATTAAGTTTATATAGGCAAAAAAATGGAGTTGCCCTAGAAAATAGTACCTTAGCTTCTGGGTCCAATTCACTGCTGGACTGAATCCTGCAAGTCACTTCTTGAGTCTAAGCTGGTGGTAAATTTGTAATATGAATTCATAATCTTTTGAAGCTCACGAAATGAAAGCCATCCCTAGTATTTCTTCATCTTCACACAGGAAAGAATAATCATAATAAAGAAAGGAACAACAGTAGAAGCTTGTGATCATGACGTCTATCTTAGTGAATCACAATAAACCACTGGTTCTTTTCCCATCTGGAAGCTCATAACAGTTGTTGCCTCATTGTTTGAAGTCTGTCAGGGAGAAAAAAAGACTGAGTTGCTCCTGTGGGATTCTTTTGCACTCATACACAGCTCTGGCTCAACTCAGATGAAAAAAAAAAAAAGCATGCACTAGTAAGTGGGCCAGAAACAGTATTGAGTATGATCTAAAAGACAGGATGGGATTCTGCATTATGCACACCTAGGAGCAAGCTCACCAAACAGTGATGTGTGTGATCCCAGGATTGAGTCTTCATTAGCCAGACCTCTCTTCAAATCCCAATTTGTTCACCCATTTTCTAATTAATTAGCATCTACTTTCTTACCAATTATTTGTTCCAACAAAGCAAAGTGCTGCTTTAAATACTTTTGCACATCAGACTTTTCCATCTCTCTTTGACCTATTTGGTATGTGTGTCTAAAAGCGGTATTGCTTAGTCAAATCACATATATACTTTAGTGATATTGTTTAATATAACTTTGAGTTTCTACAATGGTAGAAATCATGCTCACTATCAGTGTATTAATATGCTTGTCTTTTTACACTTTCTCCAATATTCACCATTTTCATCTTTTGTCATCTTAACCAATCTGATTATAGCTTATCTTTGCAGGCTTATTCTGCATTATTCTGCTTAATGTATTGTATGTTCTAGCCAAATGACACTGTTTCCTGCTCAGCACATGACATTCCATTTCATGTCTCCTATCTCTATGTCTATGCAGACTCTTTCTTCTACGTGTAGGATGCACTGTGATCTTATTTCTTGCTTTGGAATGCCTAGATTCCTTCAAATCTCAGCACAAAAACCACTTCCTATGGGAGGATCTGATTTTTCCCATTATTAGTACCATCTCCCTGAATATTAATATGTGTACACACGTATGTATATATTTGGTAGTTATTGCTTTATGTGTTGTTTCCTCTCCAATTGAATTTGGGTTCCTTTGGCACATAAGCTGTATCATTTTTCTCTTTGTATCCCTTGTACCTACTATAGCTCCTGTCATAGTAAATGTTAGGGAATGCTTGTTGAATTAATGTATAAACAGAAGGGGATTACCCAAACCTGATTTTTCTTCTTTTCTGTCTTGAATCATTGTATTCAGTTCTTGGAATTACATTTCAGGCAATAAATCAATAAGTTTGAAAATATCCAGAGGGTGACCAGGTTGGTGACGGGACTCAATTTCATGTGATAAGAGCAACAGTGAAAGAACTCTGAGTATGTAGCATGGAGAAGAAAAAAAAAAGGATTGAGCATACACATGAGAACTGGTTTCAAATATTTGAAGTGCTATCACTTCAAAGCAAACAAGTGGTTTGTTCTGTTTGACCATAGTGGGCAGAAATAGATGCAATTGGTTGAACCTCTAACAAAGCAAATTTAAGCTCTCTATGTCTATGTATATATGTACGTATGTATGTATATGTGTGTGTGTGTGTGTGTGCATACAATTAACATTCTCCCAAAATGAAATGTTCTATACTAGAAATTAGTCAATTCTCCTTCACTAGCAAAGATTAGATTAGATGGTCACTGATTCAGTGTACTATAAAGTAAACTTTTGTTCAGGTTTGGGTTAGACTGGATAGTTTTTTAGGTCCCTTCCTACTCTGAGCTTCTATAATTCAATGATATTTTATTCTTTGTACCATATAAATTCACATAATTCTTTACTCCAGGAGATTACAACTCTATTCACCCAGAGGACAGAAAATAATCAGTTTTGATTGTTGCTGCGTTTTGCAGTTGTGTCCACCTCTTCATGAACCCTTTTGGAGTTTTCTTTGCAAAGATATTGGAGCGGTTTGCCATTTCCTTCTCCAGCTCATTTTACAGATGAGGAAACTGAGGCAAACAGGGTAAAGTGTCTTGCCTAGTGCCACACAGCTAGTAAGTATCTAAGGCCACATTTGAATTCAGGTCTTCCTGACTCTGGGCCTAGCACTCTATCCACCATGCTACCATAGCTGCCCATCATTTTTGATACCTGATAATAGTTGCAGTTGTGATGATCAGTACCACAAAATAGCAGATTATTTTTGTATATGTGGCTCACAATTGTTTTTAAATCTATACTTATTCATCATCCTAAGAAACAGGTTGAGAATAGTATTATTCTAGAGAGTTAATCAGCCAAGAATTTTCATGAATTCTAATTCTGTGATGGCTCCCTATCCTGACTTAAAAGAAAAAGTCTGACCACTTCATACTTTTCTTTTAGTTAGGCTTTTTTATTTGCAACAAAACTCATGTTTTTATTGTGTTCTTTGTTCTTCCTGCAACAAAATGAGATTCCTCTCACCACCCCAATCACCTTATTTGGCAGGAGTATTTACTAGGTATTGCTTTTGACAGTTGAATAGATTTGCAGATATTGTAGTTATTGTGAAAATGTTCTAAAAACAAAATTGATAATTGGGAAAATATCTTTGAGTAGGTTGTTACAAGTACCAACAATAACTGTCAAAGATAATTCCAAATGTTTTTTTACCCAAAATAATTAGCATCCAAAAAGATTTTTGACATCAGTGAAAAATGATGTGGCACTGATTTGGGCATTTTCATACTGGAAATTAAAGGGAAAAAAAGTTATCTTTTTTCTGGGCACTTCTAGAAAAAGAGAACTCACAGCTGATTGAAGGCAGCATAATTTCTGTTTGTTTCTCTGGCTTTGCAATGTTATATGTCAAATTCATGAGAAATAATGTATTCAATGAGGATGGATAGGTGATCTAATATCTGCATAACGATCCAAATACATGTTGTTAGAAAGATTGGCCCTCATCTGAGACAGAGTAGAAATTCCTAGAGTTAATAGAGAAGTATTGAATTTGACAAATACATATTGTTAAGTTGGAAATAAAGGAACAACCCATGGGTTTGCTTCCTGAGTACATTGTGACTTTCTACATAGATATTTATTCTCATCTTCCATTTCGTTGTCATTAATCACAAAGGTTGTAAATTGTAAACAGCATTTATTCTTAGTTATGTGTAAGGCTGCTTTCATGCTTACATGAAAGTCAATTAAAAAGAAGGTTAAATGACAAATTGAAGAATTTGATATTTTTGAATTTAATTTAATTAAGAAATGTATTTGTATGTCTTCTGCTAGCCTCAAATATGTCTACCTTTTGATTTTAAAGTGTCATGAATTATAGACTCAGTTCCAAGAAAGTTACCTTAATTTTATAAATATGGCCTAACTGCCTAAATAAGTAGTTTTCTTAACAAGTGGGACTTTTAGATGAAATATGAAAAGGGTCTAAATACATTTAATTCAATGGTTACACATTGCTATAGTAAAAGAGTACTGTCCTGGAACTCAGAAGAAGTGAAAGGGTTATAGACATTACTACCTCATTGTATGAGCTTGGGCAATCACTTGACTTCAAGTTTCTACCCTATAAAAGTGACAGCATTGAGTTAGATTATCATTAAGATTACTTCTTAATCTAATATATTGTGAGTCTATGATATACACTCTGCTCAAGTTATTTTCTATTACTTTTTGAGTAAAAATGCTTTATAAAATTTATACTCTTTTGCTCTATGGCTTATTTATGTGGGTTTGTACTTAAATGTATATATATGTGTGTGTATATACACATATATACATGTGTATATATGGTATGATATATGTAAGTACACATATGTTTGTATATATTAAAAGTGAATTTTTTCAGTATGTCTATCTCTTTCTTATTTGTATGTATAGGATTATGTGTATTTATGTGTGTGTATATTTTCAAATGCTAAAATATCTTAAAAGTACAAGCCCCTTTTATTAGAAGTCTGAGAAACAGATGATAGTTAATACATCTGATTATTAGTCTCTTTCTCACCGTCAAGTCTCGAGAATTTCTGAATTTCTCTTTTATATATATCTATACACACTATATATGTACTATATATACACACACTATATATATACACTATATATGCACACTATATATATAATACACACACACATATATATACATTATATTTAATATAACCAAGTCATATACATAAGTTATATTTCATATAACTTTTATTCTTTTTGGAACTTGTAGCAAAAGCAGACATGATCTCTGCAAACCCAAAACCTCATTGGACCCCAAAATTCTTCTTCATCAGACACAAAGTCACACATGGCAATTGACACTCAACAAAAGCTTAAGGAATCAATCTTATTTGACCATGGTAATCATGCTAATTAAATTCTAGGCTTCCTTAAAAAATAAACAAAAATTTATATCAATTTTATAAATTGAGGGATTGAGTTCTATTTTGAACCACAACTATATTACCTTAGCATGTGGAACTAGGTATTGCTCCTGCATTTCAGGAATAGTACAGCAATTTAAAATTTTCAAACAATTGCTCAATTCAATACAATTAGCAGAGGTGGGGAGAGGAGGCAGAGAGTCCCCTCCAGAATTTCTGTCACCTGCCATAGGTTAACTTAGTAGTTGGAAGCAGGTCAACTAGTTATAGTTGCAGCAGCTAATAAAAAGTGGAACTGTCTGGCCTGAGGCTAACTGGTAGCTTGGCCAGTCAGTGATACAGATGGAAAGGAGGGGAAATAATTTACTTAATCCACATGTTCAAATTTATTTAGAAATTAGTATTTGGATCATGATGATATAATGACATTGTTTTACATACAATTGAAAGACCTATAATGATTATGATAATTTGGGTTTTAAGAATGAGTGAACAGCATATATTGTAAATTTTTTTGAAAATATAGGCAAAGGTAGAATTGTGCATATTAGATGTCATAAAAGCACCTGAGTGTCACAATGAATAGAAAGCTGGGCCTTGAATCAAGAAGACCAAAGTTCAAATCTATCTTTAGACCTTTACTAGCTGTGATATCCTGGGAAAGTTACCTAATCTCTATCTTCCTCAGTTCTCTCATCTATAAAATGCAAATAATAATAACACCTGCTTCCCAGAATTGTTTTGAGGATAAAAAGATAATATTTGTAAAAATATTTTACAAACCATAAAGTACTAGGTGAATGTTAGTTATTATTACAATTATTATTATTATAATATTTTATGTCCTCCATTATAATTTTTAGGTCCTATTTAGGACAAAATGTATATCTTTATCTCTATCTTTATCTACCTATTTCTCTGTCTGTCTATTTATCTATCTATCTAGATCCCTGAGCATATAATCTCTGTGCTACCCCCCCCAAGCTTAACATCCATGACTGCATACATTTACAGTGTTTATAGCATTCTCTTGTTCTTTATTATATCCCTAGTATGGATCTCATTATCATACCCTCTCTAAATTCTCTGTCAATGATAAAATTCAATAGCTCTATCACAAAACTTGCTGAAAAGTTTTAAAATCTGCTTTGAGAGATAATTTTACACAATGCTGTATCATGTCACTTTCCTTTTCTCCTGAATTCTCTTTTTTTGATGCACTGAGGAAAGGTACCATTCACCAATACTCCCTTATTTCATGGTCTCATAATCTCTAAGAGTGTCTTCAAGACATTGCAATTAAAAATTAAGAAGCAGTAAGATGGAGGACAGAACAGTGGAGAGGAGTTAAGAAACTGAGTTCTGATAACTAAATGGCAGGCCTCTGGGCTGGTTATCTTACCTTTCAATACCTCCATTCCCTCACATATAAAATGTGTTAATTCATTCACCATCTGTCTCACAAATGTTGTGAGATTTTAAGTGCTGTATAAATGTGAGTTATTATTAGTGTTACTCCCTCTTGGCATTGGCCAAGCTCATGTTGCTAAAGGTTTCATTCCACCTCCACCTCAACCCCATACATTGAAAACCAAGGAAATTATAAAGATTTCATTGGACCTGAAGGAAGATAAATTGAGGAAAGTAGTCTGTCATAATAATCACAGATTACAGAAGTAATCTTAAAGTATTTTGTAAATAAAATTCAAAGTGACATATAAACGCTCACTGTCATTATTAAGCTATGTCTTCTTTGTCTGAGGGAAAGTGCTAAGTCTTGGTTGATTTGGTGTACTATAATGGTACCTGTTACACACCTGTAGTTTAAAATGGTAAATTTTGGGTATTGAAAAGTCAACATATTGCGGTCCTTATCCTTGGTTACCTAGCCATTCTACCTTTATCACACTTAACCGTGCAGCCATTTTCATTATTAAAGGTAACAAATCACTTTTGTTAACAGTAACAATTTAACAGCTTCAGCTTGCTAGTTTCCAAATATTAACTGCCAACTTAGTGTTAATTAACATCACAAAAACCCCAGCTAAAATAATACTTGCTGCTTACCTAATTCGTGAGAACACTGTGAGAACTAATGAGATGTGTGTTAAAAAATAAATCAAAGAAGAGAAAATAGTCAAGTATGGTTACAAAGTAAATGTGGAAGAATGCAATATTCAAACTATTTATTAAAGGAAAAAAACAAGATTAAACTACAGCATAAACTCATATTATAGAAATTATTTGCATTATTATTAATTTGTCTCTTGATTTACACTCACATGTTCAATGATGCTATTATTTATTGTAACTTAGAATCATAGAATCTTGGACTTGGGAAAGTGTTCAGAGGCCATTAAGTCTAATCTATATCCTAATAAAAAGCTCTTCTACCATATCATCCCACTAAGAAGTAATATTGCTTTTCTTGAAGGTATTCAACCAGGGAGAAACCACTATCTACTTGAATAGCATTTCTTGCTTTTATATACATAGTTCTTTAGAAATTACCATGGTGTGTGTTTGTTTGTTTTCTTCCTGACATCAAACCTGAAATTGGCTTCTTTGCAACCTCAGTTCATGGGTTCTAGGTTTGTGAGGAGCAGTCCAGCAAGTGTACCTGGATTATGACATGCAAGGGGCAGCCAGATCGTGCAGTGGATAGAGTGCTGAACTTAGAGTTAAGAAAAACTAAGTTCAAATCCAATTTCAGAAACTTCCTAGCTGTGAGACCTTGGCTAAGTCACTTTACCCTGGTTGCCACTGGAGAAAGAAAGGGCAAACCCCTCCAGTATCTTTGCCAAGAAAACTGCATGGAGAAAGGTCCATGGAATTACAGAGAGTCAGAAGCTGAACAACAACAACAACAAAGAAAGTGCATGGTGGGGAATAAAATGTAGAAAGTCCAAAAAGGTATTTAGGGTATCTCTCTCCTCCTCTAACTCCCTTTCTATCCTTTATCTTTTCCCTCTCTTTTATGAACTTATATTTATTTTAACGACTTGAGCTAGAAGAAATGCTACATAATATTTTTCCAAGGGGTCCTCCCTATACCATTCCATTCCAGTTTCTGACTGGAAATGTGTGACAGTAACCAACTTTTCATGGTGAACCATGAGAAGCTTAATGGAAAGTGAGTTGTACCTTAAGTCAAGAAGCATAGGTCTGAAAATTATGCCTCACTCATTAACTAGCTGTGGTGCTAGCCAAGTTCCTTAACTTCCCAGAACCTCAGCTTTCCTCATCTTTAAAATGGATAGAAACACATTACTCATCTCACAAAGTTATTTTATGCAAACTTTAAACTTTTTTTGTAAACTTTAAGCCCTGTACAAATAGATTGATAATTTCAGAGTCATGAAGAATAGTTATTTGGGTCAAGGAAAAAAAAGCCAGATAAGATTTAATTCTTTAGCTTCGGAAAGTCAAGGATTATGATAGTTTGTTTTTTTTTTTCCCTTTGATCTTATTGGAGCATGTAGCTAGATTTTCTGAGATTTAAATGGGATGTAGCAAAGCCAAGACATGACTTTGACATGTTTATTTACTAAATGATTTTTGTACCTTCTCAGTCCCCTAGAAATTGCTTCTACTCATCAAACCTTGGTATTTAGATGGTATTGTAGAATTGTTGCTTAATAATTCAATTTCACCCTTGTTTAAATTTCATACAAAATAAAAATGAATTCCAAAGGCTATATGCAATATATTCTTAAGTGTTCAGATTAGCATAAGCTATATACCTTATGATTGGATATAGAACAAAAATGTCAGGAATGATGCTCCAAATATTATGTTCTAAGTAGATTTCAACATAAGGAATATCTGTGATGATGTCAGTATAAGGAATTATCTCAATCCGTGTATGACTTAATAGATATGTCTTCATAAAGTCCCTGAGGCACAAAAATATTAAATATCTTTTCCTTCTTCACAAAACTAGTGTATCAACACCTGAATTTCAAATTAAGTCTTCCTAATGCTAAATAGAGCATTCTATGTACTATGCCATGCCACTGCTTTTAAATACATATAATGTAATCCATAAGTTACTGTTCTGCTGTTAGTAGGAGCAAGTTATTTGGAAAATCAATGAACTTTTGATTTCTTCATCATTGTAAATGTCACATGGATTAAATTTAAATATACTTACTATATTAACCTTTACATAAAAATTTCCTCAAAATATATTTTAACTATATAGTTAAGCTGAGCAGTTTCTTTATAGCACAAACCATAAACTGCCTCAACTATGACTTTTGCTGAAATCTTTAGTGTAAGGTTATACACATCCCTATGAGAAAAAATGGTGATCAACCAGGTCATATGGAGAATCTAATATTATAAAACTAGAGGATCTTAGAATTCAAAGTCACTTTAGAAGTCATGCAGTCTATTTTTACATGCATTCAATACAGAAAAACTTTCTAAGACATTATCAGTAAGGGTCATCTATCCTGTGCTTTAACATCCCGTATTTTGGAATAATTGATTTTGATGGTCTCTTGCTTTAGAATTCTAAGATCTATGATTTATTAACTATCACTAATGGGAAAATCACCATGTCATGATAGTCTTCTATATATTTGAAGATAGGAAAGTTGGATATGGATACACTAAACTGTACACATCCTGCATATCTTCAATTTATCCACCAAATAACATGGTTTTAAATGCTCATTTTTGGCAAATAAAGATATTAAAAATAAATAATGCAATATAAATCATTATAACTATGTGAGTGAACCATAATTTTATTTTCAGTTTTCTAATGTTAATTCAGTATCAAGTTAAGTGTAAATCAGAGAGTTTTGTTTTTGTTTTTGTTTTTGTTTTTTGCCAAAGGTTTTATTCTGTGTCATGGAGGATATCATATCCAAGTGGGAAAAAGTTTATACTGGGGATGAAAAGGAGTTCAAAATTCTGATTTAAAATGGATCTTCAATTAGTGGGTTGTATTGTGTTTATTGCAGAAAAACTCAATAGAGTACTATGAGGCTTGCTCAGTGACATCCAGAGCCATTCAGATGAAAATAATCTGGCAATTCACACTGGAAAAATCAAATCATTATTGCCTAGATTATGATATAGAGGTGAATGGAAAGCTTATTTAGTTAGTTCACCTATCTTTTACAAACACTGGAGATGGATAATAAATAGAATTGTAAACTACAAGTAGATTAGGTGGGCTAACTTACCTTTAGGAGATGGTATATCACATTCAGTAATCACAAGCTTCTACCTACGACAATCTTTTAAAAAATCAATATTCGCTTCTTTCTCATGGCTGTGTATCATGGAATGCCAAGGCCTTTGATACTGTCAGTCATGAGAGTTTGTGGAAAATGATGGCAAAATTTGATTGCCGGCGTAAGTTCATCAGCATTGTACATCAATTTCATGATGACATGCTTGCATAGGTTCTGGATAATGTATAAGGCTCTTTTTTTTTCCCCCATTCACCAGTGAAGTGAAGCTGGGCTGTGAGATTGCCCCCCATGCCTTTTAGCATGATGTTTTCAGTGATATTGTCAGATAGTTTCAATGAGGACTAAAATAGCATCTGCTACTGCACAACTATTGCACTGATGGTAAATTATTTAAGTAATAAAAGGCTAAAAAAGGCAAGAATAAAATGAAGGAAGAGTTGGTATGTAACATTTTGTTTGCAAAAGATTGTGCATTCAATGCAGCCACTGAGACTGAGATGCAACAAAGTATGGATTGATTCTCTGTTGCTTGTTCTAATTTTGGCCCGACAATGCATATCTAAATAAATAAACAAATAAATTAAAAGCAGAGATTCTTTACCGGCCAGCACCACACCATCCAAATATTTTGAATGCTGTGGATAAATTTACTTACATTGGCAGAATATTTTCCAGGGATGTCCGCATATAGAGGATGAGATTAACACATACATTTCCAGAGGTAGCTCAGTGTTTGGAAGGCTCCCAAAAAGTATAGGAGAAAAGAAGTATTAAACTCCCTACCAAATTGAAGGTCTACAGAGTTGTTGTGCTGAATGAATGCCTGTGAAACCTGGAAGAATACCACTGCCATGCTAGGAAACTGAATCACTTCCATTTGAATTGTCTTAGGAAGATTCTGAAGATAACTTAGCAGGATAAGGTACTAGACACTGAGGTCCTTTCTCAAGTTGAACTATCAATTATTCAAACTTTAACACAGAGAGCACAACTTTAATGGGCTGGCCACATTGTTTGAATGCTAAATGTATGCTTGCTGAAAAGGCTATTGTAGGCAGTCATTCACATGGAAGTCAGAAGAAGTGATATGAGGACACTGTCTCTGACGAACTTTGGAATCAATTATCAGACATGCTACTATGTACTTCAGACAGACATATTAGCATAGGAACACTCAACATGGTGTGCCTGCATCAAAGAAGTTGCTGTGCTCTATGAGAAAAGTAGAATTGCAATAGCTCAAAGAAACATGAGATGCACAAATTCAGAGACATCTGTTTTCCAAATGTTCACATGGATTTTGTGTGCCTGACCTATGGTAGAGCCTATTGAACTCTTATTGATCTGATCAGGCACAGTCAGATATACTGTTCCTTGACCCCAACAGAATGATGTCATTTAGGTCCTCTTTGAGAATGAAGGACAACAACCAACCAACCATCATGGAACACCATAATTTCAAAATTGCACTTGTCGTACTACATACAACAAGGCTGCAATATGTTAACAGTGCCATGCAACACTTTTTTCATGTTGGACCTGCCGTCCATTAAAACCTCAAAAACCTCTTGTATATGAACTGTTTTCTATAAAGTTTCTCTTTTTGCCCCAAGATTCCTTTTCCTTATATTTATTCAACTTTGCCATTTACAGTGGCTCAACAACTATATATACCACTTCTTTAATACTTTTGGATGAGCCCCAGAAAGATTAAGTGAACTGCCCAACATTAAATAAAGTTGCCAATTAGGCACTAACACCTGCCAGTTAATTCCATTTAATTTAACTTAATTTAACAAATATTTACTAATTCCCTGTTATACCAAAGACATTGATTTGGATATAAAAAGGTATACATAAGTATAAGTCTACATATATACATTATGTATACAAAAGGTATACATAAGATAAGTCTATATTATATCATGAGGACACAAAAATATGATAAAGAAAAGACTTCATTAGAGCTAAGGAGAGAGTTAAATAATCATCTCTGAGAAAATTTGGAGCAGAAGATATCATGTTCTGCTAAGGGGACATGTGAATACTGCACAGAAAAAGTTGCACCTACAGCTGTGTCTTGAGGGCAGAAGAGGATTTTAACAGGAAGGGTTGTAGAAAGAGCTTATTTAGTGCATGCTGGTTAGTCAGAGAAAATTCATAGAGGACAGAGAATATACTAGAAATAGTAAGCACCATCTAGTTGTGTTGGAATATACAACTCATAAACAGGAGTGAGTAATATTAACCAAGCATTGAAACATAAGTAGTAACCAAATTGTAGAGACTTATATGACAGAGAAATGAGTTTATATTTTTTTCCTATGACTAGTAAGAAGTCAGTTATAGAAGATTTTTTGAGTTAAGGAATCACATTCTCAGTTGTGGTAGTAAGGTTATTTTAATACAGGTCCTAAATTATCAAAACAAAACATAACTTTGAGAGATGGTCAAATTTTAAAATTCTGTTCTTTTTAAATATGACTTGAAGTAAGTGAGCTTCTGAAGTGAGCTTACAGTATTTTTCCTTCACAAATAAGCTTATAATACTATTAATATATTCTCAAATAATTTAATCTGTACTGGGAATCTTTAATGGCTGTTGACCTGAATTTAGAATTTACAGAGCTTTGTATCACTGTATATCTCATATATGATAATTATTTGCCCACCCATTTCAAAGAAAATGGGACTATATCAATTATTAAAAACATGTTAATATTTAATGTTTTAAAGAAATTGCAGTTTTTTTTTTAAACTGCTGTCAGGTGTAGCCAAATTGAATGACATTTAAAGTTTTCTAGAAGCTGAAGGATTTAGGAAATATTTTCCCATTGCATAGTTAAAGAATATTTAATACATTTCTGAGAGCTACAGAAGGACAGAAAGTTGTAAGGAAAATAAATAATAGAAGATGATGGATTGTCACAGTTTGCTCTGATACTCAACTGGGTCTATTTTCCCTATTTAGGTGTTAAAACAAACAAACAAACAAACAAAACAACCCCTAAAAGCTAAGTAATAGTCTATAAATGTTGAATTGATACCTACTTATAATAATAATTCACAAAGATGTAACACTGGAAGGCTTATGAAGTGCCCTCCTTTTGAAAATCCCTTAAAGTAATTAATTCAAGGATCATCACCATTTTATAGAAGAGGAAACTGAGGTAGTGACTTGCCTACAGAGACATAAGTGACTGAACCAGGATTAATATACACTTCTGATTGTGAGACCAAAGCTGTTTTCACTGTACCTCACTAGTTTTTATTTTAAACTAGAATAGAAGTGATGTATGTAAAAAAAAAATCTTGATTTGTATTGTGTGAACAGTTCAATTTTCAGAGATCAGATACAAAGAGATGTTAACCAACTTATAGAATTCAACAAATTTCAACTCCACAGATATTTATTTAGCTCCTGCCATGTGTAGAGAATTATGCTCAGGTTGAGTGAGACAGAAATGTGTCCTGTCTAAAGGAATTTATGTGAGAGAGTAAATTAAAGGAGGGAGCATGCACTCAAATGACTAAAATAAAACTAGAATAAAGTAATTGCATAAGAATGATAGGAACAAAGGGCTAGAAAAAGATCTGAGGAGGGAAAAAAATTACTCTTTAGGAAGCAGAAAGACTTCCAAACAGGGAAACATTTCAGCTATCTTGAATTATGAGGAAGAATTCAAAAGGTAGAATTGTGTGGGAAGGCATTTCAGGAACAGAGAGTGCTATTAACAAAAACACAGAATTGTGGTCATGAATGGGTAAACAGTCCAAGATGCCGAGAACACAGACTGCAGAAAAAATTATATGCAATAAAGCTAGAATGTGCATGTGTGTGACTTTTATTATTAATGAATTTTGTTTTGACCAAGAATATACAAATTCCATCTTATTCGCAGGTATAACATCTCCTCCCCCACTACTATAATACCCTCAAACTGATACAAAGACAATTAGGGCACAGTTTCAGCTCTCCTGAAAGTTCTTCCATAAGAAGAAGAATACAATATCTACACACATTGGCAATATTCTATAATAAATGCATATTTCATATATTGTTCAAGCCTTTTAAAAGTAGCTCTTTATTGCCTCTTGAATCAAATATAATTTCTTAGGTTTGGCATATAAAATTCTCTACAACCTGGATTCAGTCTATCTTTGCAGATTATTGAACATTACTTTCACTCATTCACCCTTGCATTACAGCCAAACCGTCCTACTTGCTCTTCCCAATGCAGGCCCCTTGATTCCCTGTCTCTGTGCCTTTGTATAGGATATCACTCATGCCAAGAATGTCTTTCCTCTTCATTTCCAATTCTTCAAATCCCTAGTTTTCTGTGAGACTTGGATAAAGTATTACCTCCTAAATAATTAACATATACCTAATCATACCCTACACATCTCTGCAAACCAGCAGCCAAATCCCATTCCCAATCCTCACTGCACATTACCTTTTTCCATTCCCCTCAACTCTCCTAACCCAAAGTCCCAAACTAATATTATCTCACCCATTTTGCTATGCCCTCTAGAATATCTCTTTTATAGGCAACATCTTCCTTAATCGTAAATCTTTTCCTATTCCACTCTTTCCATCTCCTAGTAATCACTGAAATCTGGATGCCTTCTGATGACAAAGCCTCCCTGGCTAACCTTTCTGTAATGGTCATACCTTCATTCGTTCCTCTCGGCTCACTGATCAAGGAGAGGGATGTTGAATACTATTCACTCCATATTGTCACTTCCAGGTTCTCCTGCTGCTTTCATCACTCTTAAACTTCTCCTCCTTGGAGTTTCATAAAATCCACATCTTCCACCAATCAAAATCTTAATATCTTTTGACTGCAGACCTCCAGGTCACTCCCCCTCCTTCTTCAACTAAGTTCAGTACCTGATTTACACTTTTTCTTTCCTCACCAATTTCTGCCCTCATACTTGAGAACTTCACTATTGATTCTCCCTCAGACAGCTTAACCACTCAATTTTTCAATCTATTCACTTCTCATGACCTACTTCTCTACCCTACCTCAACCGCACACAAAAACAGACATACTCTTGATCTTGCTATCGCCCAGAACTGCAACATACCTAGTCCCTAAGGCTCACAACCTAAGTATCATCCTTAACCCCGCACTATCTCTCACCCTCCATATGCAATCTATTTCCAAGGCCTGTCAATTTTATCTTTACATCTCTCCAATATGACCCCTATTCTCCTCTGATAATGCCACCATCCTGGTACAGAACCTCTTCATTGTGCACTTGGACCAGTGCAATAGCTTTCTAATGTGTCTGCCTGCAACAAGTCTTTCCCCACTTCAGTCCATCCTCCATTCAGTCACCAAAATGTTTTCCAAAAATTTAGGTTTGACCATGTCATCATCCCCGAAATCAATGAACTCCAATGACTCTTTATCATATCCAAGATAAATATAAAATCATCTGTTTGGCTTTCAAAGTCTTTTATAACCTAACACCCATGCCCACCTTTCTAGTCTTTCTACTCCCTGCTCCCTACCATGTACTTTTTCATCTAGTGTCACTGGCCTCCTTACTGTTTCACAAACAAGATATTTCATCTTTCATTTCCATGAATATTCTGCCGCTGACCCCTTTGCCTAGAATCCTCTTCCTCTTCATCTGTCCTTCCTGGCTCCTCTGGTTTCCCTTTAATTGCAATTAAAATACCATCTTCTACAGGAAGATTTACCCAGACTCATTTAATTCTAGCCCTTTCCTTCTATTGTTTCCTATTTATGTTGTATAGATAAAAATTGTTTATACATAGTTATTTGCTTGTTCTCTACCATATTAAATTGTAAGCTTCTTGAGTTCAGTAACTGTCTTTTGACTCTATATACTCAGAACATAGAACAGTGCCTGGCACATAGTAGGTACTTCACAAATGCTTATTGACTAACTGACAATAGTGTCTGATATATATGTATTGAATGAATTACTGAAATGAAAATAATAATTTATTCATATGTTTATATTGTTTATGCTTCCTTTAGAACCATGGCCTCTAGAGTCATGACAGTGTTCTTTTGCCTGTATCTCCTTAAGCAGCAACACAAAGAAAAGAGCCGTAAATCTTCTTTGATCATTAAAACTATTTTATTGGAGTCAGCTGTGTCAAATGAAATGAGAGCTTAGCACTCCCCTTGATAAGAATGGAAGAGGTCCTAGTGACCTTTAGAACACATATACACAGTTAAGGCATTGCCACCTACTCTACGTGCATGTAACCATGGTTTGGGGTATATGGGGTATTCAAGGAGGACTAAGACCTCTAGTGTGAGGGTTTGTCAAACCCTTTTCAGGATTGCTCATCCACCTTTGGTGTCTACCTAGCACTAAACTATTGCCTGTGGTTCCAAGATGCTGTAACATTCACAGCTTGTCTCCGAAGACAGACCAAATCAGATTGAGGGTAACCAACAGGCCTCAAACACATTCTTGAGTTGGGAGTAGGGAGGGGTACATCTACCTCTAACACTTGAAACCTCCTTTCCACTTCACCCCACCCCCCACTTCAGCAGTTTAGAACAATTTGTTCCAAAGGCCATGAAGGCAGCTGAAGTAGGCACCATGGAGTTCTTGCAGATTTGCCAGACATTGAAGACACCAAGGTCATCTACCCCATCCCAGACCATTGCCAGTCATCTTCATTTTTTCCACTGGACTTCAACTACACTACAAGAGAGAGTGAGGCTGACCACTTTGTCAACTCTGCCTCACTTAAATCCAATTCAAACATAAATCAAGACATCACTTCATGATGTCATTGGTCCTCTTCAAAAATGGAGGACAAACAACTGGATTCAGCTGTTATTTCTATACCTAATAGTACAATGCAGAGGAAATTTTATAAGAAAGATGATCCAATAGTGTTTCTACTCCAGAAATTATGAGAGTTAAGGAAGCACTGATATCATGTATGCCAATATACTTTGCAGTGACATTAGTTTTCATTCTTTTTGAGATATCATATATGTATGCTTAATGAATTTAATACTAACAACAAATAACATTTACATAGCACTTAGGTTTGCAAACTGCATTACAAATATTATCTCCATTAATCCTGACAATAAATCTGGGAAGTATTTGCTATTATGATCCCCATTTTAGAGATGAGGAAACTAAGAAGACTATGGTGAAATAACCTAACCAGGATTACACAACTGGTTAAGTATTTGAGACTAGATCTAAACTCATGTATTCTTTACTCCAGACTGGGTACTCTAGCCCCTGTACCACTAGCAGCCTCCAGACAACTATGACTCCTCTCTTATTCAATGCTTACTACTCTTTGTGCTATGTTAAATACTACCTTTCAACTATTTACTTAGCGTCAAAGGACTCCAGTTTCCTCAACTATACAAGAAGTTATTACTTAATAATCTCAAAGATTCTGTGCATCTCTAAATTCTGTAATTTATTATAGAATAACTTTCATTTTCATTTCATTTTAGAATAAGGCAGAATTATAATATATTGCTTCAGTTTGGTCCTAATGAGGGATTTCATTTTTGTAATTAAACTTTTAGTGAGAAACTCCTTTTATCAATGTACATCAGCAATTATTGTTTAAGTCTTAGAAAGTTGCCTGAGTCACTGAGAGTTTAGATGACTTGTCCAGATCACATAAGTGATATTTGTTAGAGATGAGACTGGAATCCAGATCTTCCTTATTCTATTATTATATATTTATAATTAGAGAAGCTCGTGTAGCTTCAGACTAAAAACCTACAGTTCCTTAGGCCATATAGCAAGATAGGAAGAACATTATCTTTTTATACCTTTCTGTCTTCTTTGAGAAATGATTTTTTTTCAACCCTGCTTCTTCTGCCTCCAAACATTTAGTATCCTCATGTTATTCTCAAATTGCTCTCTTGTTATCCAGTATTTCCCACCAATATCTTTCTTTTCTTGTTAACTATTCAGAGTTCTTATGCCCTAAATTTGAATTATATATTGATGAGACTATATAATTAAAATAATTCAGAATATCTTAATGATGAAATAATGGATTATATAACTCTATAATTGATATATATAATATATATAGCATATTTTTTCCAATTGCATGTAAAGATAGTTTTCAACATTCATTTTATAAGATTTTGAGTTCCAAATTTTTCTTTCTCTGCTCCCCTCTCCTTAAGACAGCAAGTAATCTGATATAGATTATAAATGTATAATCATGCTAAACATATTTCCATGTTAGTCATGTTGTGAAAGAAGAATCAGAACAAAAGGGAAAAAAACAAATATAGTTTTAAAACTTTTAGATGTTCCTTAACTATTCTGCATCGACAATTTAATTCAATTTATTTTTATTTGAATTATTAAGCACCTAGGGAATATAATATAAAAGTTCAAACTCCAGTGCCTGCAAAGCATGTTACCCCAGACAAATTTTTTGATTTCTTGGAGTTTGGTTTCCTCATCTATAAAATGGAGATAATAATATTTGCAGTACTCACTCCACTGAGTTTTACAAGAGTTTATATTTTGTTTTATTTTATTTCGGTGGGGCTGGTGGTGGCAGCAAGCTAAGATTGGAAATTTAGGCAAGACATAAACCCTGTTCTCATGGGCCTTCAAGGCTCCTTTCTGGCCCTTATTCCCTTGATTTAACCTGCTTGTGACAAATCTGCATTGGTGACTGAAGATGATCTACCAGTGCCTTATCACTACAAGCAGACCTGTACCTTATGGGATTCAATCAAATAAAATAATCAGTGTTTGTGGTAGATGTATGGGTTAGCATAACAAGTGATATTTGAGACTGTGAATTGCTCATTCACAAATACAGAATATATCCTGTCATTCTAGTGCATATTTAAATCTATAGCTAAATTCTGATAACATAGTTTCGTTTAATAATAAGTCAGAATTGTATTATATTGTTTGTATTTGGTCCTGTTAAGGGATTTCATTATTGTAGTGGGACTCTTAGTAAGAATCTCCTTTTACTGATTAGTGTCAGCAACTATTGCTCAATTATTAGTAAATTGCTTGGGTCACTGAGTTTGGGTGACTTGTCCAGGTCACATGAGTGGTATTAGTTAGAGATGGGACTTGAATGAAGATCTTCTTTATTCTAACACTAACTCTCTGTCCAATATCGATGGGACTTGAATGAAGATCTTCTTTATTCTAATACTAGCTCTCTGTCTAATATGCTGTCTAAAAGTTTTCTCATAAAACTACATTATATTTTCCAGAGAGAGAGCAAAAAAACTAACCATATAGTCTAAGGGCAGCTTAGAGGGACAGAATTCCATGCCTAGGATTTTGGCAATAACATGGTCCAGAAAATGGGAAGATCAACACTGGATGTGCAACACCAGGTCAGGGAAAAGCTGAAAATTTTAATCTCTTTAAAGGTTAGGAAATGTTTCCTTACAAAAAGTCAATGAGGCAGATATATCATTTTTTTTTTTTTTTTTTAACAAATGAGGAACCTGAAGACCAGAAAGGTTAAATTAGTTGCCTGGGGATACCATAGCCTGAAATTGGTCCTAGACCTAGCCTAATTCTTTTGTTGTTTCTAATACACCACACGCAGGGAAGGTCCAATTATTCTAGGAATAAATTTAAGTGAGTAAAGAAGGCTATCATGGGAGAAATAAATGAGAAAGCTAACTACTCTTACTCAAAACCTAAAGTGAGACCAAAATAAGCAGCAACAGGGCAAAAGTTTGTATGTCCACATGCTAAGCAATTAATAACTAGTATTTCCTTTGTTACACATAAACTGAATATCAGGGAAAAGAAGACAAGGACCAAGTCATTTGTTGATGAAAAAAAGAGCTAGATTAGAGGGAAACGTCACATTATTGATGTGTCCTGTTGACAAAATGATCCAGAAGGTGTGTGTGTGTGTGTGTGTGTGTGTGTTTAATGCTGTATAGACCATCCCTCACTCCTTTATTTTTTTAATTTCTTTTTATTTTTAAGGCAATTGGGGTTAAGTGACTTGCCCAGATTCACACAGCTAGTAAGTGTCAAGTGTTTGGTCTGAGACTGGAATTGAACTCAGGTCCTCCTGACTTCAGGGCCAGTGCTCTACCCACTGCACCACCTAGCTGCCCCTCACTCCCTTATTTGGGCAAAAACAATGTGAATGAAGTGCAGAACTCTCTATTGCATTAAGCTATTTTCAGTTGCAAAGACATGAATTTACTTTTTTTGTTTGTTTGTTTTCACATATTATTATAGACAATAGACTAGGTCTCCTAAGTACATTCTTCTTTGGGGGTTAATTTTTTTTTTTTAATTTTCCATTCTTCTGCTGAAGTGATGAGCTGGTAAAGTACCTATCAATTTACAAGCAGGAGCTTTGTTTAATATAATTTTTAGGACCATAATTGTGTTAGTTTTCCCTGGGTGTCCTTGTCTGTCTATAGAAAACCATGAAAATCACATGCTATGTCACATGATACAGGATTGGTGCTATTGGTTGGCAATGTTTTCCCTGGAGGTCCTGGAGGTCTAGCCATTCTCTTATTTGCCATCTGCTATTCACAGTGAAGAGATGGGTAGAACTGCATGACATAATTTTCCTTTCCAAAAGCCATCCAGAATGCATTATATTTTGATAAGTTTTCACAGATGGAATAATTATCTTTATGTAGCCAAGAAGAGGTCATAGAGAAGAAATTTTGTCATTAGATTCAGTTTCAATCTGTACATGTCCACAGATTATAATATTTCTCATCCCTTAAATCATAATTAGTCTCTTTTGCAAACAATTGTTTTGAGTCACACTGGATCATTTTCCACCTATATATGTCCATGCAATATCATGTATTACTTCAAGCATGACAGTGTTTATTTGTCATAGTCACTTAGCTATGCCTGAAAAAAAGTAATGATTTTCTAGGCAATTGAAAAATGTGTTGTACATGTACATTGGGGACGATGTATCCTAAGCTGCTGATGCAAAGATCTTTTATGAGGTTTTATATTCAACACAACAGCAGAGTTTAATTTCAGATTTGGGAAAACAAATTAGTCTTAGTTATGCTATCAAGAGTCTTCAGCACTCTTTTTTATTTTTCTTCCTGCATGTCAAATAATAAAATATAACAATGTTATACCAAGGTTATAAAGTTTTTTTAATAATGAAAGGCTTCAAAACTTTTCAACACAAAAGCAGAATCATGTTATAAGTGATTAATAGTTGTAGTTAGTTAAAACCCATTTTGAAAGGTGTATTCTATATTTGTAAAAATATGTATTTCTTGTTGCTACACATAATAAACTTTCTTAATAGGTAAAAAGTTTAAAATACACATTATTTTACTTTTTTCCTTATTTTCTTTTCCCTACAAAATTTTGAAATGTATTACTGCAGATTTACATGTGTATGTGGTGTGTAGTTTATGTAAATTATATGCATTAAATTATGTGATTATATTTGTATCTCTCTCTCTATCTATATATATACGTACATATATGTCTATAACGTAACACAGACATATATACATAGGCACATATGTATTAATTATTGCAGGATTTCACAGCTGACTATCACTGTTTCCTTAGGTATTAAGAACAGTTCCCTGTAGCAATTTCTCTACTGTTGTTGGCTATATTTAAGACTGTGTGTGTGTGTGTGTGTGTGTGTGTGTGTGTGTTTGTGTGTGTGTGTGTATGTGTGTGTGTATTTATGGGGTGAAAATATTCAGCAGTTTTCAGTATTGTCTAGAAAACCTAGCTTCACCTGCCAGTTTTCATGTATTCAAATTCAGTAGAAACTTTAATTAATTAAAGGGAGCTCACACTAGGATAATGCTGTTAACAACAACGATGATGATGATAATTTTGATGGTGATTATAATAATAAAAATAGTAGAAACATTTAGCATTCAAAAACATTGTAAAGTTTGCAAAACACTCGACACATATTCTCTCATTTAAGTGGCACAGTGGATAGAGTGTGAGTTGAGTCAAGAAGGCCTGAGTTCAAATTTCACCTCAGACACTAACTAGCTGTGTGACCCTGGCAACTTGTGATGTGAGTCCAGTACTTTAACCAACAATAACATCACTGGTGGATTCAAATACTGGAACCTCAAGGTCGAGTAGTGCAGGCTTTTTTCTGATTCTGCCAGATGCCTCACCTATCAGTATGACCCACTCAGGTTTCTTTATGTGGTCTAAATCATGGGCATGGAAGAAAGTAAGAGAAGATAAGCTAAATCATGACTTACAAGAATTTGCAGTTTCTTCTCCACTATCTCCTTGATAAGAGAAAAACAAACATGTCACTAAACTTATCTATGTCAAAAAATGAAAGGAAGTTTCCTTCCTTGGAGGCTCATAAGAGTTAATTTAGATTAGATTAGTTTCTCAGAAGCAGAGATAATTTTACATAATGGACAATTTGTACATAGATAATAAGTAAGGCTATATTGTACCTTCACATTGCCATACTTCTTGTACTTCTTGCTGAAAAGGAAAATCGTCCTGTGGAAATATTTGTGACAAGTCCAGTTGAACATTCTAATCCTTACTAGGGCTAGTGTAGGGGTTTAGGCAAGAAAACCTGTGGAAATTTAGTCCAGATGTGTATAATTATATTTGTATTAATGTTGCACTTTAATAAGAGACATCTGAGGGATATAAAACCTTTACCTTCTGTCTGGTAAATGCTATACCATCAACCACGAAGGTCACTCAAAAGGGTAAATTGATTGCATGATATTCTTGTCGAAAGTTAGAACTAGGTTGGAATCCTAGCTATAACACTTGCTGTCTTGATGATTCTGGATAAGTCATTTAATCTTTCAGCCTCAATTTCCTGATCTAGAAAGAAGCATATAGTTTTGTTTTTGTTTTTGTTTTTTTGTCTTAAAAATTGTGCTTGCTAAACCTTAAAACCCTATATGTGTGATTATTACTTTTCTTACCTTGAATATGACCAAGATAATTGTGTGGAGGCTCCCCTCTGAGTATATTCTGAACAAGAAAAGTCTTGCATAAGTTGTCTCAGAGAAAAGAGTCAGGCTGCAGCATAATAAAGCAAAAAGAGATACTGGAAAAGCTGCCTCACAAAAACAGAAGTTCTTAGAATACTCAAAACTCCTACTCTTTACCATGGTACCCTCTGATCCATTTCCTCTAAGGCAGATACTTTGGTTTTAACCTCCATATGTAACACATTTTTATTCCCTTGGTTTTTGTTTCAATGTGAGCTCATTTTCACAGGCCTTCACCTCAATATGCATATTTCAAAATTTAATTAACAGTTAATAAATTTGCAGTTTGAGAAAGTGTTAAAGTACTCTAGTAATGTGTGATTGAGATAACATGAAGAGTTCTTGCTAAAAAGAAAGATAAAAGATGGGCTTCTCAAAAAAAATAAGGATAGTATTATTTAGGACAGGTGATTTTGCTTTCATGCTCTAGAAATTGTTAGGACACTATGTTAAAATTGAATCACATAGTTTTGTAGGCCTTTGATATGCATTAACACTAGACTTTTTTTTAATAGAGAAAAAATAATGGTGAGGAGGAAAACACATTTCAGAGTTGGCTGCAGATACTCTTAAGAAGGGGAAAAGAAATAACAGTTTATGAATATGTAACAGTTAAAAAGAAATATGACTTACAGACAAAATTAAGCATTTTACGTTATCAGTTACACTGGTAGGAATATAATGTAACAATAGGCTTGTGCAGAGAACTTTAGGTTAATCTTGAATACAACAAAATATAAAAGTTTAAATATGAGATGATAAGGGAAAATTTGACTTGTTTGAAGAACGAGGGAAAAAAATCTAAAAACTGGAAGAACAAACATAAGGAAATGCTTTATCTACTGTGTCTATTGTAATTCAAAATAATCTTTTCCTCTTTTAAATCATTTAGTATACTCCATTTAATTAATTTTCATCAGCTTACTCATATTACTTATAGTAATTTATAGGCTTCTTTAGCACTTATTTATCATACATATACTCTAAGAGACTGACCTTGTCCAGGAATGAAGAGGTACTTCCTGTTTCACGTTCTACAAGAGTCATTGAAAATAATGTTAAGGTTTCGGCAAGCTTTTGGTGAGAGTAGAAGAAACTCTAATGTTTCATTGCTCTTAGAAGGGTAAGAAAATGTTTTGTAACTGGTAGGTTTTATTCCAGTTACCACTCGAGTCCCTGTTGGTAATTTGTTTTAGTCTACTAAATTGCATTAATAATCTCTCCATTGCTCTTTGTGTGACTTAGAATTTTTGTTTAAGAAGTTGCACCTATAATAATTCATTGGAATCAGAGAACCTGATTTTGATTTTTGTGGCTACTGTTTAATATCTTTGTGATTCTGATAACTAATAGTAACTAGTATTTCTGTAGTGTCTGAAACTTTGCAAAGTGCTTTACATTTGCTATCACAGTTGAGCTTCACAACACCCCTTGAAGGCAGATTATATCATTATGCCCATTTCACAGATGAGGAAATTGAGGCAAGACAGCTTAAGGTAGAGGTAGCAAGTTTCTGAGGCAGTATTTGAATTCAAGTCTTCCTGACTCTATGTCTATATGCACAATACCACCTAGCTATTAGGAAAGTAACACCATTTACTGACTGTAGAGTTCTCATCTGTAAAATGAAGGGATTCAAACAAATGGTTTCTAAGTTCCTTTCCAGGTATATATAATATGATTCTGTGAGCTATAGGGAAGTGTAACCTTCTGTGTACACATGCGTATATGCCTATATTCTAAAAATTCTCCACATTGACTATTTTCTTAACAGAATCATATACTAGGTGATTTGATTCTTTTAATAAATATGTCCCTAAATATTAGCTATTATATTATGCGAATAAGCAGATTAACTACCTATAATTGACATGGAAAGAGAAAAAGAAGCCTCTTAGTAGACTTGAAAACTGTTAAAAATTGATATAGAAACAGCTGAAGAGTGAGAGCTACCAGGATGCCTTTGTTACTAATTTGTCATCAAATTGTCTCCAGAAGTGCTGAACTTAAGATGGTTCTGGGTAAGAATGTGCTATAGTAACAGACTTGGAAAAATGCTGCAATGTCAAAACATCAATAGCTATGTAAGAGAAACTGTACTACAGAAGTTTTTATCAGCTCAGAAGTAGCATCAAGAAATGATGGTGGACGGCTGTCACTGGATCAATATGGAATCCATAGACCCAACATCACATTTACTGTTTTTTTTTTCTTTTCTACAGGACAGCAGCTTATTAGATAGCCATACCAGGGGAAATGGTTTTAAGTTTGCTCTTTGTTTTCATAGAAAGATGGAAGAATGTACAGATGCTTTTGCATCCCTATCACCATCCACTTACATCCTCTAACCCCAGAAAAACTCTCTTTTGTAGTATTTAAGTAGACTCAAGCAAAATAAATTAACATATTTGCCTCATTTGAAACTATATGTGTCAATTTGCACCTCTAGTCACTAAATCATTAATCACCTTTATGCCAAGAAATAGGAAGCATGCTGCAACATGCTTCTGAAGTCTTGATTGGTCTTTATATATAAATCAGAGGTCTTATCTTTCAAAACTGGTTACATGATTGTAGCCATTGTATATATTTTTTCTCCTAGTTCTGCTCACTTCACTTTGCATCAGCCCATACAAGTTTACTATTGTTGTTGTTAAGTTGTTTCAGTCATGTCAAACTCTTTGTGATTCCATTAGGGGTTTTCTTGACAGAGATACTGGAGTGATTTGCCATTTCCTTCTCTAAATCATTTTACAGATGAGTAAGCTAATGCAAACAGGGTGAAGTGACTTGCCGGGGTCACACATCTAGCAAGTGTGTGGGGCCAGATTTGAATTCAGGAAGATGAAACTTCTTGATTCCAACACTAGAACTCTATCCACTGCATTTCTACATCTTCTTAATCTATCTTTTTTGTTGCTATTTATGGTACATTCATATAGTAATTTTTCAACCATTTTAGTTGGACATCCATTTTGTTTTCAATCCCTTTTTAACATTAAGTTCTGCTATAAATATTTTTATGCATATGCTCTTACTTTGATAAATCTGCTAAAAGTTTCACTGGGCCAAAAAGGTATACATAGTTTAGCAGCTTCTTAAAATTAGAAATTGTATTCCAGAAGAGTTGGACCAATTTGTAGCTCCACCAAAAGAGTAATAATGTGCCTATCCTACCACAATCTCACCAACAATTGTCATCTTTCTCATTATGATGAGTGAGGGGTTGGTTATCATATTTGTTTTAATATTCATTTCTCTTACCATTCATGTTTTGGCATACTTTTATATTGTTTTTGATAACTTTCACCTTTTTTTTTGAAAACTGCTTGCATCATTTAGCCATTTCTCAATTGCCTCTTATTTATATATTTGTCACCAATCCATAAGTAATATATTTTATATGTATACACACATAATATATATGGATTTGTAATAAACATATGTATGTGAATATATAATATATATGACCTTTATCAGAAATACATGCAGGAAAGATTTGATTTTTTCCCATAGTTAATAGCTTTCCTTCTAATTCTAATTGCATTGCTTTTGCTTGTGCAAAATATTTTCAATTTTATGTAATTTCTTCCATTTTTAATTTGTGTACAAAATGATCCTCTATACTTAGGTCATTTATCCATTTGGAGTGGAGTGGAGTGGATAGTAATATCTACTGTAGCAAAGTAGATAAAGTGCTAGATTTGGAGTCAGTGAGTTCTGGGTTCAAATTCTGACTCAGACACTTATTAGTTGTGTGATCCAAGGCAAGTTACTTAAAGTTTCTGTTGCCTCATGTTTAAAATAGGAATAATAATAGCATCTAGTTCATTGGATTATTCTGAGTATCAAAAGAGATTACATATATTAACAACTTTGCAAAATGTAAAGTATTATATAAATGCTAGTCATGAACATTATTAATCTGTTACTCTGAATCTAATTTTTGCCCCAATAGTACATGTCCTTGAATTTATCAAACATAGTAATATCATGGTCAATTGCTTTTGGGTCTTGTTTAACCAGTCTTTTTCACTGAACAAAGTTTCTATTTTTTGATCAATACCAAATAGTTTTATGATTACTACTTTCTAGTATAGTTTGAGACCTGGTACTGCTAGTCCTCATTCATTACATTTTTTTTTGTAATTTCCCTTGAGAAATTTTACCCTTTCTATTCCAGCTGAATTTTGTTATTTTTTTCTAATTCTATAAAGTAACATATTGGTAATTTGATTATAATTACATTGTACATTGACTCTGACATCACGATGTTATTTTGGTCTCTGAGTATGAAAGACAATGAAAATAATGACATTAATTCTCCAAATAACTTAGGCAGTATTGTCCAAAATTATTTCCTCTCCACTGTTAAGTCTGAGGTATGTGCGACAGTGAAATAGCTATGAAATTAAAATCATAGTGGACTCATGATCAAATCTCAGTTGAGTCACAGTAAACTGAAAGAGTTTGACTAGATAGTTCCTCAGTTCTCTTACAGATATATATATATATATATATAAATGATCCTTTTAAATATGACTGTAATTATTATAACCCATTAGAACATCTGCTTCACCTCACTGAGAAGTGATTCATCAAATCATTCCTAATATACTTGCCTTTGTGACCTGGCACCATTTGGAAAACTGGAACTACTTCTCAGAACTCCCTAGCCAGTTATTGCTCATAGCAATGGTACTTCATGGCAGTCACATGTATTCCTTATAGCTAGACCTACAAGCATGACTGAACCATTGTAATAAATTGAAATTCTTTCTGGATGAGCTAAGAAAGGCTAAATCAGATTCCACACAAGGATGTGGATGTTATATTGGATCTGTTAAGGTCCAGTTTAAAAAACTTTTCTGATTGTCAAATTTTATTGTTGACAAACTACTGTTAACAATATGTAGTTTGACTCACTTGAAGTGATTAGCCATGCAATAATAAAACACACACACACACACACACACACACACACACACACACACACTTTTGTCCAATGCATATTTTAGTATTTTTTTAAAATAGCAATTTGTTTTTTGTTCAGTTGGAGTTTTAATATCTATAAAGTTCATTTCTGTTCTTTGCTTCACTTGCTTCCTTTCTGTCTAGTTTTTGTTGTTATTATTTGTTGCTACTGTAATTACATACTTATCATTATATTTTAAATCTTTGAAACTTGCTAAGCTACATATATTATGAATGGTAACTCACAATTTGTCCATATACAGGATTAAACAATATTGCCCAGGGGCATCTCCCAGTGGTCTGAAAAGCAAAAAGTAATTATTGTGTTATTTCATATTCTGAAGTAAATGCTATTCGTATATAATTAAATGTCATGTGTATCTCCTTATCCTGACTTGGACATTTGCTGCTTAAGCATAAGCATTTATAGGGATTACTTCTTAAGCTCTATTCCGCTGCACTGTCTAAAAAATTAAGTCTAAGTATCTTAGCATACTTTTTAAAAAATTAATTTATTTTGACTTATCAACAGTCACTTCCATATGTTTTTGAGTTTAAATTTTTTCTCCCCCTTCCTCCCCACCACCCTTCCCAAGATGGTGTGCAATCTGATATAGGCTATACATTCCTATTAAACATATTTTAACATTAGTGATGTTGTAAGTAAGAATTAGAAACAGTAGGAGTAACCACCAGAAAGAGGAAACAAAGCACAACAAAAATCAAAAAATAGCAAATAGTATGCTTCGACCTGCATTCAAACTCCATAGCTGTCTCATTGGATGTGGATAGAATTTTCCATCACAAGGCCTTTGGAGATGTCTTAGATCCTTGTATTGCTGAGAAGGGTTAAGTCTATCAATATTAATCATTGCACTGCATGGCTGTTACTGTGTACAGCATTCTTCTAGTTCTGCTCACTTCACTCAGCATCAGACCATACAAGTCTTTCCACATTTTTCTGAAGTCAGCCTGTTCATCATTTCTTAAGAAATAGCACAATAGCATTCCATTCCATTCACATACCACAACTTGTTCAGTCATTCCCCAATTGATGGGCATCCCCTCAATATCCAATTCTTTGCCACCACAAAAAGAACTGTTATAAATATTTTTGTACATGTGGGTCCTTTTTCCATTTGTATGATCTCTTTGGGAGAAAGCCCTAGAAGTGCTATTGCTGAGTCAAAGGGTATGAACATTTTTATAGCCCTTTGGGCATAGTTCCAAATTGCTCTCCAAAATGGTTGGATCATTTCACAACTCCATGAACAATGCATTAGTGTTCCAATTTTTCCACATCTTCTCCAACATTTATCATTTTCCTTTTTTGTCATGTTGGCCAATCTGATAGGTGTGATATGGTATATCAGTTGTTTTGATTTGCATTTCTCTAATCAATAGTGATTTAGAGCATTTTTTCATAGGACTATAGATGGCTTTAATTTCTTCATCTGAGAACTGCCTGTTCATATCCTTTGACCATTTATCAATTGGAGAATGACTTGTATTTTTATAAATTAGACTTAATTCTCTATATATTTTAGAAATGAGGCCATTATTAGAGACACTGGCTGTGAAAATTCTTTCCCAATTTTCTACTTTCCTTCTAATCTTGGTTGCATTGGCTTTGTTTATGCAAAAATTTAATTTAATATAATCAAAATTATCCATTTTGCATTTTGTAATATTCTCTATCTCCTGTCTGGTCATGATTTCTTCTGTTTTCCATAAATCTGATAGGTAAACCATTCCTTGCTCTCCCAGTTTGCTTATAGTATCAGCCTTTATATCTAAATCACGAACCCATTTTGACTTTATTTTGGTATATGGTATGAGATTTTGATCCATGCCTGTGTTTTTTTCAATTATTTAAATCTGACTTTATTTGTGTGAAAAGTGTTTTGTCATTGTGTTCATATAGGTCCTGGATTTGTTTCAATAGGTAGACTCCCAAATACTTTATGATGTCTACAATAACTTTAAATGGAATTTCTCTTTCTATCTCTTGCTGTTGGGCTTTGTTGGTAATATATAGAAATGCCAATGATTTATGTGGGTTTATTTCATAGCCTGTAACTTTACTAAAGTTGTTTATTAAAACCTTCTGGTTGATATATTTCTGTTTGATACAGAATTCAAAAACCAATAATTGTCATCCTTTCCTAAAATCTTGAACAAACATATTATGCTTTGTAACCAATATTGGTTTTATTCAAGCTTTTTTTGTACCATAAAATTTGATGTTCTTGTATTATTTTAAAGGCAAGTTAATTTTTAAAAAATAAATATACATTTTGTTTGATCTTTTGGACAAGTTTTACTAAGACAAAGAGGCACCAATATAATAAAGCAAAAGAAAATATGGCAGAATGAAGTGAAAAATTCATTGTATAAATAGCCTGCAATTTTTAACTGAATTTTTTTTTCTAAGAAGTCTACAGCTGAATTGGAAGTATTGAATCCATCTTATATATGTGTGTCTATCTTTATTAAGTGGATCAGTATATTTGACATAAAATTGATTAAATTTTCAGTCAGTCAGAATTTGTTAAGTATCTACTCTGTGCAAGGCACTGCACCAAGTGCTAGTGATGTCCCTCCCCACCAAAAAAAATTAGTTCTTGCTCTCAAGAATTCCTTCTTCAACACTGTATCATGCTTGGGGATAGACTGAAAGAAGTGGACTTAAAATAGTCATCCAGAATATATATCTTGAGGTACCTGGGTTATGTCTGATTTCTTACTCTTTAATTTTATCAGTGATGGGAAATTATGAAAATAATATAGTATAATGTAGTATAACATTTCATGTCCCATCATACCATATTATGCCATGTTATGCCATATTTGATGCTTTGTGTTGTTTTATGTCATGTCACATTATATAATATATGCATGATTTGATATATTTCCCATCATTGGTCAAATAAAATTATTTAATTCACCTTTTCAAACACATCATTTATATATTCACTACATAGGCATGTGTATATGTATATGTGTATATAGTTTTGCATATTTTCAAATTCCCTTACATACTAAAGTAAGTACCTTCTTTTTCTCTTACTTTTTTTCCCTCCAGCACTTAGTATGTATGGAACATAATGGGCATTTAATAAATTTTTATTATTTGACTGACATGGAAAATTTAGTATATTTGAAAACTTAATGAAATATATATGATAGTAGCAAAATACTGAGTGTGTATGTAATATGCACCCAGCAGCATATTTCAGTCAGACTCTCAATGTCCTAAATAAGTGAGTATCCTAAAGCGGAAGCTTTTGTTTCTAGTCTACTGAATCAGAATAAAGTTGTTATTCAACATAAACAGGTATATGGACTTTTCTTAACCCTTCCCTCAAATGGGACAGGAGAGATATAGAAGTAGAAGCCAATATTTCAGAAATCTTCTTAGTACATCATTCACTAACAGCAATTAAGTTCAATAAATTATAGAGAATCTAGGAAACTCTGACTTTGTGGAATTTTATTCTGGTTCTCCTAAAAGTCATCTGAGCAGATTATACTCACTTGACATATAACTTCAATGTCATTCACATCTCCTTGGTCTGTCTTCTGCAGACAAACAGAACACATATCTTTCTTCCCTATTACAGCTAGCCAGCTTCACCGAAGTACATAGAGTGCTGATCTTGGAGTCAAGAACAACTGAATTTCAATCTTGCCTCATAACACATCTTAGTTGTGTCTTACTGGGCAAGTAACAAATTAGTTTCTTCTTGTCTCCTTTCTGTGATCAGCATTTTGTCTTGTTGGAATTGGCCAAAGTAACCATGAAAAAATGTGCTAAGATTAACAGGGAGAAGAACTAGTATTATTAATAAGAACTATTATATTACCATAATTATTATATGTCTTATTTATTATGCTTAAGTAACACAGGCAAATGTGAAATCTTTTCTGGAGAAAATATTTGAGATCTGCCTGCCACTAGTTGTTATTTTGTAGATATTTTCACATTTTCTTTGAAATTGACTTCCAACGCAATTTACTGATTTTTCCTTTGGGATTTTCACCCCTTTTGATTACTACTGCAACTGTTCAAGTTCATTCCTCCTTCATTGAATCACAGAAAATGAAAGTGTCTTGTGGCCTTAGTAGTCATCTAGTTCAATTCATACCTAGAAGGAATCCCTGTTATAACATACCTCATAATGGACATCCATTCTCTTCTTGAAAATATAGACTGATGAAGAACCCACCACCTTTCAAGATAGCTCTTTATACTTTTGTGTAGTTTCAGCTATTGAGAAGCTCTTATTTTTACTATGATGATAATAAATCATTGTCTAGAATTTCAACCTACCAATAAAAGTTTCTCTCTCTGTGGCCATATAGACCAGGTCTAACCTTTCTTGTAGTGGGCACTGTCAACCCTGGTCATAAATGACCAGAGGCACAGAGGTTATACAACTGCTGTTAACTCTAAAAATACCAAAGATGTCACAGAGGTTATCACAACCGCAGTTAACTCTGAAATAACAAAATAAAACCAAAGAGCTAATAGTGTTCATTAGCAAAAAACTTTCTCTATTCCACTGGAGGAGGGGAACTAGATACATGCGCTAGGGGCCCCTCTAGTAGGTGGGCAAATTTCAACAATATATGAATGGCTATGAGTGATATGTAGCCCTGACAATGAGGAGTAACAGCAGACAAAGCTGATTCAATTCGTAGCACAGATTAATGACTGGAACGTGGGTACTGCATATGTTTGTCTGAGCTCAGAGAACACCTGTTGCTGTTATGAAATAATTCTAGAATTTTGCTGTGGCTGAGTTCATCCAAAGGGTAAGCACAATGGATTGTTATTATGCTAAGCTCAGGGTATAGCTTGCCTGCTGGGCCTTAGCTCTGGAAACAGGGTATCTCCTAATTGTATCCTGATAGCAGCTAGGTGGCACAGTTTATAGACTGTTGGCCCTGGAGTCAGGAAGATTCATCTTCTTTAGTTCAAATCTGACCTTACACATTTACTAGCTACGTGACTGAGCAAGTCACTTAAACCTGTTTGCCTCAGTTCCTTATCTGTAAAATGAGCTGGAGAAGGAAATGACAAACTACTTCAGTATCTTTGCACCCCCCCCCCAACAAAATGGGGTCATGAAGAGTTGGACATGGCTGAAACAACTGAATAACAATAACAACAACAAATCTTTCTTCCACATGATACTTCTGCAAACACTTGAAGACAGCTACTCCCACTCCAATCCCCAACCCTAAGTATTCTTTTTCCAGGCTAAAAATTCACAGTTGCCTTACAAATCCTCATGTAACATGAATTCAGAATTCTTTCGTATTCTGGTCTCCTTTCTCTGGACATTCTACAGATCATCAGTGTCCTTAAATTGTGGAAATGAGAATGGAAAACAATACTTTTGGTATTGTCTGACCAGAGAAGAATACAAAAGAACTATTAAGTTTGTATTCTTGATAACTATGGCTAATGCCAATGCAATACAAAGATGGCATTAGGATTACTTGTGGTGTTTTATAATTTTTTGTTTGTTTGTTTTTAACTTCTACATCATCCTGCTGATTCATATTATACTTCCAGTCTATCAAAAACCCCTAGGTCTTTTTCAAGACAAATTGTTTTCTAACCATTTTTTCCCCCATCTTGCGCTTGTCAAGTTGACTTTCTTAAAACTCAGATATGTGAACCCCAAATACTTCATACATACTCTTCATGAGTTTTTTGAGATACAACCCAATGCTTTAGAGGGTCAAGATCATTTTAGATTCTGACTCAACTAGCTAGAATTTTAGCTAAACATCTAGCTTTGTATTATCTCAAAATTTACTAAAATATATATTAAATAGCTCAGGTATATGCACTGGTCCCTGGATTACTCTTTGGAGACCTACCACACTGATGTTTAAGGGATAAATTTCCCTTTTGTATCTAGCCATTTAACCAGTTTTTAATCTTTCTATTTTATTATCTAGTCCACATCTCTCTTATCTTCTTCACAAGAAAGAACTGAGATGCATTTTTTTAACATGCTTTGCTAAATACTTGGTGAACTCTGCAAAATATGAAATAACTTCAGTTTGGCGTGACCCATACTTTATCAAGCTTTGCTCACTTTTTGGAAGTACTTCTTTTTCCTACAGTAGTTATTTGCCAACCATCTCTTTGATGATACGTTCTTTTTTTAAAATTTTTAAAATTAATTTATTTTGATTTATCAACCATCACTTCCATATGCTTTTGAGCTTAAATTTTTTCTCCCCCTTCCTCCCCACCAACCTCCCCAAGACAGCACACAATCTGATATAGGCTATACATTTACATTCTTATTAAACATATTTTCACATTAGTGATGTTGTAAGTAAAAATTAGAACCAATAGGAAGAACCACCAGAAAGAGGAAACAAAACTCAACTGAAAAAAAAAATAGCAAATAGCGTGCTTCGATCTGCATTCAAACTCCATAGTTCTTTCTTTGGATGTGGATAACATTTTCCATCACAAGGCCTTTGGAGATGTCTTAGATCCTTCTATTGCTGGGAAAGGTTATGTTTATCATATTAGTCATCACACAACATGGTTGTTATTTTGTATTTCTCTTGATTCTGGTCATTTCACTCAACATCAGACCATACAAGTCCTTCCAGGTTTTTCTGAAGTCAGCTTGTTCATCATTTCTTATAGCACAAGAGTATTCCATTACATTCATATACCACAACTTGTTCAGTCATTCCCCAATTGATGGGCATCCTCTCAATTTCTAATTCTTTGTCACCACAAAAAAAGCTACTATGAATATTTTTGTGCATGTGGGTCCTTTTCCCATTTGTGTGATCTCTTTGGGATATAGCCCTAGAAGTGCTATTGCTGAGTCAAAGGATATGCACATTTTTATAGACCTTTGGGCATAGTTCCATATTGCTCTCCAAAATGGTTGGATCATTTCACAACTTCAGCAACCATGCATTAGTGTTCCAATTTTCCCACATATTTTCCAACATTTGCCATTTTCTTTTTTTGTCATGTTGACCAATCTGATAGGTGTAATATGATATCTCAGAATTGTTTTGATTTGCATTTCTCTAATCAATAGTGATTTAGAGCATTTTTTCATATGACTATAGATGGTTTTAATTTCTTCATCTGAGAACTGTCTGTTCATATCCTTTGACCATTTATCAATTGGATAATGACTTGTATTCTTATAAATTTGACTTAATTCTCTATATATCATAGAAATGATGCCCTTATCGGTGTGACTAGTTGTAAAAATTCTTTCCCAATTTTCTACCTTCCTTCTAATCTTAGTTATATTGGCTTTGTTTGTGCAAAAACTTTTCAATTTAATGTAATCAAAGTTATCCATTTTGCTTTTTGTAAAGTTCTTTATCTCCTGTTTGGTCATGAATTCTTCTGTTTTCCGTCAATCTGGTAGGTAAACTATTCCTTGCTGTCCCAAGTTGCTTACTGTATCAGCCTTTATATCTAAATCATGAACCCATTTTGGCTTTATTTTGGTATATGGTGTGAGATTTTGATCAATGCCTAATTTCTGCCATACTTTTTTCCAGTTTTTCCAGCAGTTTTTTTTCAAAGAGTGGGTTCTTATCTCAGAAGCTGGGGTCTTTGGGTTTATCAAATAATAGATTAGTAGCCAAATAATGGCTACTGTGTCTTGCATACTTAACCTATTCTACTGATCCACCACTCTATTTCTTGGCCACTACCAAGCAGTTTTGATGATTGCTGCTTTATAATACAATTTAAGATCTGGAATAGCTAAGCCACCTTCCCCTGCATTTCTTTTTATTATTTTCCTTGATATTCTGGATCTTTTGTTCTTCCAAATGTATCTTGCTATTATTTTTTCTAACTCTACAAATTTTTTTTTTGGTATTTTGATTGGTATGATAACAAATAAGATAATTAGCTTAGGTAGAATTGTCATTTTTATTTTATTAGCTTTGCCTATCCATGAGCAACTGATGTTTTTCCAATTATTTAGGTCTGACTTTATTCAGGTAAAAAATGTTTTGTCATTGTGTTCATATAGTTCTTAGGTTTGTTTTGGGAGATAGACTCCTAAATATGTTATAATGTCTACAGTAAGTTTAAATGGAATTTCTCTTTCTATCTCTTGCTGTTGGGCATTGTTGGTAATATACAGAAATGCTGATGATTTATGTGGGTTTATTTTATAGCCTGCAACTTTGCTAAAGTTGTTTATTATTTAAAGTAGTTTTTTACTTGATTCTCCAGCATTGTCTAAGTATATCATCATGTCATACGTGAAGAGTGATAGCTTTCTTTCTTCTTTGCCAATTCTAATACCTTCAATTTCTTTTCCTTCTCTTATTGCTAAAGCTAACGTTTCCAGTACGATATTGAACAACAGTGGTGATAATGGAAATCCTTGTTTCACCTCCAATCTTATTGCAAATGCTTCTAGCTTGTCCCCATTACATATGATTCTTGCTGAAGGTTTTAGGTAGCTGTTGTTTATTATTTTGAGGAAGACTCCATTTATTCCTATGCTCTCTTGTGTTTTTAATAGGAATGGGTGTTGTATTTTGTCAAAAGCTTTTTCTGCATCTGTTGAGATGATCAGGTGATTTCTGTTAGTTCTGGTGTTGATATGATGAATTGTGCTGATAGTTTACCTAATACTGAACCAGCCCTGCTTTCCTGGTATAAATCCTACCTGGTCATAGTGTGTTATTCTTGTGATGAGCTGCTGTAATCTATTTGCTAATATTTGGTTTAAAATTTTTGCATCTACATTCATTAGAGAAATTGGTCTATAATTTTCTTTCTCTGTTTTCACTCTTCCCGGTTTAGGTATCAGCACCATATTTGTATCATAAAAAGAATTTGGTAAGACTCCTTCTTCCCCTATTTTCCCAAGTAGTCTACATAGTATTGGAATTAATTGTTCTTTATATGTTTGATAGAATTTGCATGTAAATCCATTTGGCCCTGGAGATTTTTTCCTCAGGAGCCAATCAATGGCTTGTTCAATTTCTTTTTCTAACATGGGGTTATTTAAGTATTTTACTTCTTCTTCTGTTAATCTGGGCAATTTATATTTTGGCAAATATGTATCCATTCCAATAAGATTGTCAAATTTGTTGGCAAACAGTTAGGCAAAATAGTCCCTAATCATTGTGTTAATTTCCTCTTCATTGGTGGCAGATTCACCCTTTTCATTCTTGATATTAGTAATTTGGTTTTCTTCTTTCTTTTTTTAAATTAAGTTAACCAAAGGTTTATCTGTTTTATTGATTTTTTCATAAAACCACCTCTTACTTTTATTTATTAGTTCAATAGTTTTCTTAATTTCAATTTTCTTAATTTTTTTCCTTTGGTTTTCAATATTTCTAATTTGGTGATTATTTGAGGATTTTTAATTGTTCTTTTTCCAGATTTTTTTAGTTGCTTCCCCAATTCATTGATCTCCTCTTTTTCTATTTTATTTCTGTAAGCATTTAGAGATATAAAACTTCCCGTAAGAGCTGCTTTCACTGCATCCCATAAGTTTTGGTATGTTGTCTCATTGTTGTCATTCTCTTGAATGAAGTTACTGATTGTTTCTATGATTTGTTGTTTGACTCAATCATTTTTTAGGATTAGATTATTTAGTTTCCAATTATTTTTTAGTCTATCTTTCCATGGCCCTTCATTACATACATTTTTTTATTGCATCATGATCTGAAAAGGATGCATTTAATATTTCTGCCTTTCTGCATTTGATTGTGAGGTTTTTATGCCCTAGTACATGGTCAATTTTTGTGTATGCACCATGTGCCACTGAGAAAATAGTATATTCCTTTCTAGCCCTATTTGGTTTTCTCCAGAGGTCTTTCATATCTAACTTTTCTAATGTTCTATTCACCTCCTTAACTTCTTTCTTTTTTATTTTATGGTTAGATTTATCTAGTTTGGAGAGGGTGAGGTTGAGGTCCCTTACTAGTATAGTTTTGCTCTCTATTTCTTCCTGTAACTCCTTGAACTTCTCCTCTAAGAATCTGGATGTTACACCATTTGGTGCATATATGTTTAGTAATAATGTTACTTCATTGTCTATGGTGCCTTTTAGCAGGATGTAGTTTCCTTCCTTATCTCTTTTGGTAAGATCTATTTTTGCTTTTTCTTTGTGATGATGTGTTCTAACATTTTCAAATGAACTGAAATCAAGGTGACTGACCTATAATTATTAGACTGTTCTCTTTTTGAAAATTACAGCATTTGCCCTTCTGAAAACTTGTAGAACCTCTTCATTTTCTACTCTCTTTCAAATATTGATGACAGGGGCTCTGCAATCATAGTTGCCATTTATTTCAATACCTGAGGGTAGTTCATCTGGGTCAAAGGAGTCATCTTAGAAATCAACTATCTATTAACTCCTTTTTTATTCCTAAAATCATCAGTGTAATGGTCACAAAAGCAAAATTAGAATTAAATAACCCTGTTTTCTTTCTGTTGTCAATTATGATTGTCTCATCCACTCTAAGGAAAATTCTATCTTTTCTTTTATTGCCTTTTTCTACCAATATTAGTGTCAAAACCTTTTTTGTGGATCTTAGCTTCCCTCTTCAACCTCAGTTCACATTGTGCTTTGACACTTCCTATGCCAAATAAGATTATGCCACTGTTACAATCATTCTCTATTATATAACCTTTCTTTCCTTGTCTATATATTGTTTTCTTTTTTTTTTCCCTCCCAAAGCTAAATTGGCTGGAAAGTACCTTATGCATCCACTAGGGTATCTTCAGAAATCTTGTATTTTTTCCCTCTTCTCTTGAATATTTTTCCTTTGTGTCCTTAAGAATTTATACTTTTGTATCTCCATTCCTTCCCGTGCTCAATTTTTCTGCAGAATTTCACTGAACTCTTTGAAATCTCCTTTCCCTAAATTTATGATAAATTTCAGAACGTTAATTTTATTTCATTTTATATTAAAAAAATTCACTTCTTTCCACAGATCTCATCATTCCCATGCCATCAACCATTGCCTCCCTGCTAGTAAGAAGCTGATCCAAAAGAAAATTTTCCTTTGTTCATTATCCTACCTTTTGAGAGATAAAATTAGCATTAAGACAAGTAAAGAAGTTTTGAACTACTAAGCTTTTGGAAGAAAGTTCAATCAGATGTTTGATCTCATCACCCCAGTGAAACTGCTTTATTCAAGTCACCAGTGATCCTTAAAGTGCTACATTTGATTCCTTAATCTCAGTCTTCATATCTTTCAACATTTCTACATCACTTGACTATGTTGATCACCTTTCCTTCTGTTTCTTACTCTCTCTGTCTCTCCGTCTCTCTCTCTCTCTCTCTCTCTCTCATCACCTAACAGTGAGTGAACTTCAAGTCTCTGTTGTCCTCTCCTCTTCTTCCTCTCTTTATAGATGACTTTTTCAGCTCACAATGATCATCTCTGTGCTGATGAATCTCATATATCTATATCTATATCTATATCTATATATATGATAAAACCACAGTACCCCTCTGAACCTCCATTCCAAACTGATCACTGATCAGTTGCTGCTTACTGGAATATTTAAACTGTATATTCTATAGATATCTCAAACTCAACCTTTTAAAAACAAAATAAAACTTATTTTACCCCTCCCCCAAAGCTACCACTCTTCTGAGGGCACCAGTATCCTCTCAGTCATATCACAACTTGTGTCATATTCAACCACCTTCTCTCCTTAATCCCATTTCACTGACAAATCTTGTTAATTCAATTCCCTTATCTTCATTCATAGAGTCACTACCCTAACTCAGGCCATCATTATCTCTTACTTGGACAGCTACCATAATTATCTAACTGGTCACCTTGCCTCAATTTTGTAGTACATGCAAATGGCTAAATTACTCATGGTTTTTTTTTTCTTTATTGATCACTTCCAAAACCCTCCACCACCACTTCCTTCCAATTACTGGGTTTCACAGAAGAATTTATCTTATTAATATATAATGGTACATGTCCTTTTACCTAATCTTTTTTTTTTACTTTTAAAGATGGAACATTCTAAAGCCATATTACAGTTATGGGTCTCATTCTACCAACTCTGTAATAATACTGAGGCCAAATTTGCCTCCTTTTGTTAGGACTTTTAGCTCTTCTTGTGTGATTTTGTGTTTTTGGGTATTGTCATTTGAAGCCATGCGTTTACTCCTGGCTCCTTTCTTGGATTTTAAGCTACTAAGAAATTATGTGTAACTCAATGGCTATTCTTCCTTCATTTTCATTAGTGTTTATGAAATATGGTTTGGTGATTATACGAAGACAGACTTCTATCTTTCCTCATCCTTTTTAATTTCAAGTCTTTTTGACTTGATAAGTCATCTGCCAAAATACATTATTACTACTGTTTGTTAAGAATACTCCATCTCTGGTCAGGAATCCTATATTTTATCAGAATTCCAAATGTCCTTCTCAGATGTGACCTTCTTAGGCAGTTATTCATTTCCAAAATATATTTGTCTCTTTCAATCTTTTGTGTTCAATAGGTACTACTGAAGAAAATATATTCTGTATGGCCCTTAGTTTCTTGACCAAAGTTTTCTTCCTCTATACTTCTTTGGTCCCTTCTAGCATTATTATTCATTCTTTGAATCCAGAGAAGAATTAGAACTGAGATTCCTATCTGCTCATGTTTTCTGTACCAAGTGCTACATGTTGTTTCTGAACTTTCTCCCTGTTGGGTATGCAGCCCAAAATTCACAACTATTTCATCCCCAGCGAGAAAGTCTGGGCATAGGTAATTTTCCCAGTCCACCCAGAACTGAGATTGAATAGTGGGCAAAAATGCTGCTAGATTGACCTTGTTCTCAAATCCTGCAGGATACACCCAAGTATGGGCTTGGGACCAGTCTTGCACTTGGGCACAGCCTCTTCATTGTACTGGAGTGCTTCCCAGCCTGGCCTGATTCTGACCAGACACTATCTCAAGTGTCTGCAGACCTCTTTCTCATCCTGTGCAAAAGTTGGCTGGAAAATTGACACACTGTGATTTTTTTTTTGGTGGGGTTGAATCTTCCTATCAGGAGTCTGGTGCATTTTCTATATTTGTTTGGAGATATTCTGGAAGGTAGGAATTCAACTGTACTGCCTTCTACTACTCTATCATTTTGCTACTGAGTGGGCTAACACCAAGTGCATGGTACTTATAATTTCTGTCAAGTGAGAAACTCTTTTCTCTCTGCATATCCTCTTCACCAAATGCAATTAGCTTTACCTCCCTGCTGGGCAAGAATCACAGTCAGACATCTTCATCTGTTGAGTCCATAGGCAGTACTTTTTGAGAGGTTATGAGTATCATGGGGAAAGTTGTCTTCTTTTGATGACAATCACTTTTCATATGTAGGGAAGGTAGGTGGTATGGTGTATAGAATATCAGACCTGGAATCAGGAAGACCCATCTTCCGGAGTTCAAATCTGGCCTCAGACACTTCCTGGCTATGACTCTGAAGAAGTCACTTAGCCCTGTTTGCCTCAGTTTCCTCATTTGCAAATTAGATGGAGAAGGAAATGGCAAATCACTCCAGCATCTTTGTCAAGAAACCCCAAATGCGGTTGCAAAGAGTTGGAAACAAGTGAAACAACTGAACAACGACAACAACTGATGCAGATGCAATTGTTAGCCACTGCCACTCAGTGACCATTCAACTCTAGTCATCCATGAAATCTCTGATATAACACATGATCTCTCAAACTCGCAAGGTTTCTTGTTCACTCACAAATCAGAATATGCATTAGCTTAAGAACAAGAAAGAACCAACACAAAATGGAAATGTCCCCATTCTAGACAAAGGCTTGAGGCTATCAATTCCTAGCTAGAGCAAACCTATCCTCCACCTTTATCTCAGGGAACAACTCACTGTAACTCTGAAAGAGTTATGAGATAGGAAGATCAATTCTTTTATATGCTCATTGGATTACAACTGAAAAAAATATTTAACTTGAGAGTTTTCTAGCTCTGTAGACAATTAGAGATTTTTTTCAACACACTGCAGCCACAAGCTCCCATAAGGTTGCTTGAATTGAACTCTGGAAAGGAATTTCTGTATAATACAAGTGTAGTCCTCATGTCATCAGTTGACCGATTTACCTTCCATTATATATGCATTGCATATTGAATGATAGAATTGAAGTCTGGAAGACCTTGGTACAAATCTCATGTCTGATACTTTCTATCTATGTGAAAATATTCAAGAAACTTGCAAAAGGCTTCGCTCTCTTTTTGATTAAAATTTAAATGCAAGTTTTTGAAATGTTTTACCATAATAAGGGAATACCTTTTGATGACTTGCTTCCACTTCTTTATTATTTTTTTCTTTTCATTTGTTTACTATACATTGTGGTTTTAGTATTGTGTTGAATTGGTGTTGGGCCCCGAAATGAGAGGAAGCATTTCATTCTACCATCTTGTTGGAAGTTTCCCTTTTTTTCTTTTCTAAAATGCTTAGAAAACACTCATCTAAATGAATGCTAGACTATTTCTAGGTATTGGATTATTCTTATTATTCTGTAGTTCATAGAATGCCATTTTCTGTGATTTTGAAATTTAAAGCATTTAACTCATATTCTGACAACTCAGCTGTTTTCCATAATTTATATTTCACTATATATTTCATTGTAGTCTCCATGATGGCTTATGTAACAGTTGTCTTCCACAGTGGTCAAGCACTAAACAGTATCCATACCAACAAAAAACTGCATTTTTACTGCATATTATTTAAATGGGTTAATCATATATACAGATAAATTTGTGAAATACTTCCAAACAGCAGTGGTAGCTCGTGGCACAGTGGATACAGGAGAGGGCCTAGTGTCAGGAAGACCTGAGTTCAAATCCAGTGTCAGATACCTCTTAACTATTTGACTGTGGGCAAGTCACGTAACTTCTGTTTACCTCCGTTTCCTCAACTTAAAAATGGGGATAATATTAGCACCTACCTCATAGGGTTTTATGAGACTTAAATGAAATAATATTTGTAAAAAGCACTTAGCACAGTGCCAGACACAAAGGAGGTACCACTTAAATGCTTATTCCCTTTCACTTTATTAAAAAAAAAGTGATTAGTCCAGTGCCTGGCACATAATAGGAGCTATAATGAATGCTTATTCCTTTATTCGCCTTGGCACCTAGTAGAGGATTTGTAATTTTTGTTAGCATTTTAATGTCTATAATACATCAACTGACAAAATAAATTTCTAAGTAATGCCTTAAGATTGTAAGTGAACAATTGATTATCTCCATTTACTTTCCATACTAATATTTTGTATCTCTCTGGTCTCCATGAGATGAGTATTTTGCTCAGAAATATCATATAATGGAAGGAATAACATTCTCTATTATAAGGTAGCAGATTTCACTTTAGGTCATTTATATACATACATACATACATACATACATACATACATACATACATATATATATATATATATATATATATATGTATTTTAAGACTGGCTGTCCATTGTATCTTCAAGTGCTCAATGCAGGGCTTGGCACATATTAGGTATGTAATAAATGCTTATTTACTGAGTGGTTAATTTATTGACTGATTTATTGACAGCAAGAGCAGAAGCTATTTGTGGGCCTACTATCACTGCAGATTAGCACAAAAGACTTAACTTATTCCTTTCCAACCTAGATCTGTTCATCTCATGAAGCATCTTGGCTTCCCCTTCCCATTTGGGTAGGCTCAAAATATTGGTGCTAGGCATAGTGAAGACTCAGGAATGGCTATAGCATTCCTTCATCTATAGCCCTACCTCAGGACATACACATGATAGTAAAAAGGATGTTACAACTTGGTTTTACTTTGGGAAATAGGGGTCAAAGTGTGAAGCATAAACCCGTTTAGTTATACTCATTCATTCAAAAGAGTGGTACTATCAAAAGCCAATTAGATCTATTGAAAATATTAATTAATTAATTAATTTATACTCTATATAATAGCTACAAATATGTTTATGGTTACAAAGTGCTTTATGCACATATGTATGTAAACATATATGTGTATATATATGATTTTTTTTTTTTTTACATTCTGTGCTGTCGGATTCCTAACTTCCCCACCCCAGGTATATACAATAGGATGACTTTGTCCTTCTAATTCCAACATTCCAATTAATTTAAAATAGACTGAGATTTCTTTCTCTTTAAAACTCAATCAATACCAAAATCTCTCATAGAAAGAAAAAATAAATATCTTACACAGAATTTCTACATACAAGAACAAAGTTTTATATCATCATTGTTTATTGATTGTTGAATTGTTTGTTGAAACTCTGAGGCTTTTAGGAGAAATTGTATTTTTGTCTGTATAATTAAAAACACAACTTGTCACAAATTAGAGAATCAGGTGAGAAAACTCATCTTTCTTGACCAGGAATTATAGTAGCTAATACTTCCCTTTCCTGGTTTTTGCTTTTAACAAGCTAGTTTGAGGTTTACTGGGAGAGAAGGAAGAAAGTAAGTAGGTTTAAAAAATACAAGCTTCAGTGTCAGCTGCCTGTCAAAGATACCCTTATACTGTTACTTTTCAATCTTGAGGCATTTCTATGACCAACACTCAAAATGAGCACTGTCTAAGCAGAAAAGGATAATTATTTCTATCAAATTATGAGTAGTCTGCACAATACAATTTACCTAGTTTAATTCAGAGGATGACTTAATTGAACAAATTTTTCCTTCTGTCACATGATAGTTCAAGAGTTGCAAAAGAAAATTGAGTGAAAGAATTATATTTCATAAGAAAGTATGTGTATATGTGTGAAAGAGTATATTACTTTTTATAAACGTTATTCCAAAATAATTATTTTCTACTTTCTGTTTTTTTAGGAGTATGAAATATTTTTAATAGTAAAAAATATATTTTAGAAGCACATGGAATAGGTATTTGGAGAAGAGGAGAAAGTACTACTTGTGCCCACTGATTTCTCAGAGGAGTACCTCTACTGAAAAAACACTTCAGCATGAATTGTTATGTGTCACTACAATTTCTCTTGGGACTGGCTCAACTATATCCCTGTCACACAGATATGACCAACTCTAAAATGCATGAGATGAACCAGTCACTACGATCTCATTTAAGAGCAAAGCGGAGCTGGGTGTGGAATCGTTTTTTTGTGCAAGAGGAGCTGACAGTAACTGAGCAACATGTTGGCCGGGTATGTTTCTTGTGCTTCAGAAGTGCTATAATGGGTGAACTTTTCACCAAAAATAAATGCACAAGTCAGAGAAGTTATGCTAATTACTTAGTATGACTAAACTGACATACAGTGAATCAATAGAAAGAATCAAAAGCCACCGTAGTTCATAACTTCAGGAGCTTAAGGAGCACAATTATCCATCAATTTTTTTTAAAGTGGCCTTGAAATTTCTTTTCAGTTTTCTAAATAACAATGCTGCCCTCATTTATCAACATCTGGCAATTTGATGGTGCTAATTTTGGCAGTGGATCAAAGCAACCACACTAAGCACAATACAGTTTACAAGCAGTATTTAGCACGCTTTTCTATTACACTAAGTAGCACTTGATTTCCCCATCATTAATTTTTAATGAAGCAGATTAATACTGAAATCCTTTTACAGCTAAGAATCTACAGGAACTGGCAAGATTCATTAGATTAATGTAGTTATACTATAAAAATATTTATTTTCATCCCCCTCCCATTTTAGAATGTTTTTTGAGAAAAGTTCATTAATGTAGCAAAATATCTCCCTATCTATATTATTATTTTGTTATTATTTAGCTTTTTTAAATAGAGGTAATTGCAGCCTATGGATCTCTTGCCCTTTTTTGTAAGGCATTTTCTAGATGAATGAACTGAAATAAGTTTAACTGCTAATTAACTAGCACTAAAATTCAATTGGGCCCAAAGGGCATAGTGTTCAAAATTCATTAACTCCCTTTTCACAGGTCTTTCAGAAGAGTTCCTGTACTTGAATGGTGTCTCATTTCAATAGGAATGTACATATATGTGTGGCTTAACATGCATAAATTTAAGCATGTACAAAGGCAACTGCTTATGCTAGGGCCTTAGAAATTCCCAAGAAACAAAGTTTGAAACACATTTTACATCTTGCTATTGGTTGCTTCCTTGCCACTTAAAAAAAAAAATTACTAGAGCACTATATAACTGTTTTGAAAAACACTGCAAAACACTACAATTATTATAAACCAACATCTCTCCAGGAATGGGAGATGTAATTGAGGATTAGAGTTCATTCTTGATAGTTAACTATGTCTCTCTTTAGCCATGTTCTCAATCAACATTTTACAAAGGAACAAATGTTCTCTTGTCACCAAAGTAAGGGGTTAACATCATCTGGTGACTTTGAATAAAAAAGCCGCTATGGGGAAATATATCAATATGAGCCCAAAGTCAGGCTGTCTTGCTCATTAACTCTACCTGTTTTAGGATGCACATCCACCACATACACCACATTTTGCTTTCCTTCAGTTTGCAATGACTTTTGCTTATTCTCCAAGCTGTGGCCAATGTTTTAGAAAATGGTCTAGTTTACAGAAGATTTTTCCATCAACATCCGATTCAGACTTTAATAACATGCAATGGAGTCTCAACTAACTGATTTAAAGCAGAGCAAGATCACCTGTGATAACTGAAAACTTAATAAAAGGAGAAATGCCATTGCTTCATTCAATATAGACACATTCCTTTTTTGATCTATTTGGTAAAAAAGATTTGGGCTAGAAATACAATTTTATATAAAATTTCACTTTATAGTACTAAGATGCCTAGAATTTTAGTACTGTATAAAGTAGGATATATATATTTTTTTCTATGAGTTCCATAGCACTAAAGTGTCTGTGATTGAAACTTAATTTACTTATGTATTTTATTTCATACCTGAGACATAGGATCAAAGGAAACTTTACAGATAAGGTATTTATTTTCTCTAGAACATCTTTCTATAGAAAATTACCTAATTAATGATGCCTAGGTCACAGTATAAGTAACTCATAACAAGTATTTCTCTAGTAATTACACATTTTTAATTATCTCAATTCCCTTAAACCAAGTTTTTAAAATCTATTTTTTTATACTGAAATGCCATGTGATGTGTACCTTGCTCATCTTGATAGAATGTGTCTGTTTCATTTTTCCTCATCATCCTGTGTTCCATGCAGACACAGACTTTGGTATAAAAGTGCAAAGAATCTATCTATGTATTAAATAGTAAGTTAAACGCTCTCCTGATTTGTTACAGTTTCACTAGTTGATAGAAATTCCCTAGGGCTTAGATCAGCCCTGGTTCAAAACGAGGTAGATTATTGAAGTTGATTATATCAAGACTTTCCCCAACATGACATGACTTCTTCAGTAACCATTCCAAGATAATAGGTAGTAAATTGGAAGCTTTCTAAGGTGATGGCTTCTTTGGTACTATTATTATCCTGTTCACCTTGCAATTCTTCAGAGCCTCTCAGATACAAGGAAGAACACATTAACATAAGGTGATTAGATAAAATCATTCATGTAAATCCAAACTATAGGAATCATTTTCTTATCATGTGTATATTTACAAATTCATACTATAATTGAAAAAGTTTGAACTGTTTCTTTGTACTTTTTCTATATTGCTAAAATTGACATAAATGTCAAAAGTTGACTTATCTCATTATTAAATACCATTATTATAAATGATATAGATTGGTCTTTCAGATGATAACATTTCTGGATATAGTGAGGAAGAAAATTTGCAGAGGGGAAAATCAGGATAGCAGAGAAAAATCAATTAGGAAAAAATGGCCCACGTCTCTTAGTCTACAAAAAAATCAGTGAAAAAAATACTAATCTCTTTATGGAAACTTCTGCCTGTTTCAAAACCCATGTAATTAAATAAGTATTATTAAAAATATCTATCTATGTTAAAATTTTCAAATATTTTATGTGTATTATCTAATTTGATACTCTTAACCACCCTACAAGGTAGGTGCTATTGCTATCCCTATTTTATTGATGAGCTAGCTAAGTTTGAGATAGATTGTGATTTTTTCATTCACATGTAACTTGTAAGTGTCAGGTAAGATTTGAATCCTAAATCTAAGTGATCCTCAGCTCTCTCCATATATTATATCATATATCTGCCTACTATGTATCAGACACTACTTTTACAAATTTTCTTGTGAGTCTACTTTTCCAGTAGTGTTTTCCCAAGCACAGACTAATTTTTGCAGATTATTCTAGAATGCTGCTTTCCTACCTGTAACCTTCATTGACTTTGAATGAAAAGCTGAACTAAACTTTAAAATTATATAATTGGTTATAACTAGCCAGGCTAGCAAACAAAGTAAGGGCAAATTTGAAACAGTCAGGCTTCTGGAAGATGAGCCTTCCAAAGAAGTGTAGGATAATTTTTAAAATGTGTAATTAATAGAGAAATGCTTTCTTGCTTTGTTTATTTAAATTTCACAAATGACAAATCTTGGTTCTGCATGCCATTTTTTTTCCTGAATAACTCATTCCTACTTAAAAAAAACCCTTCGTCATATAATATTATTAACAGTTTACATTTTTCTATAGCACAAAATGATTTATAGACCTTATCTTTTTCAAGCCACATAACAGCTCTATTATGCATGTGTTGCAAGTATTATTACCCACGTTTTATATATAAGGAAGAGGGAGAAAAAGTGAATTGTCTAAGACAATACAAGTAGTTAAGTGATGGTGGTCAGCTTGAATATGGGTCTCTGATTGAATATCCTGTAACCTTTCTACTATGTGTTAATGCCTCTCTTGTGTGTACAAGTGTAAAGTTTGGGGGAAAATATTTTTAATATATGGCCCTTGTGATAAATTGTCATCCAAGGGCCAGACTAAATAAGTTCAGAAAGAATTATCATGAAAAGATTGGCTATTGTTGATCAAACATTCTTGTAATAGCAATGTAAAAGCAACATTATTGGTTAAGACATAATCATATTCATCAGAGGCTAGAGTATCCACCCTGAGAGAAACATAGATCATTAAAAGGAATTGAAATTCAATAAAATTCTTAAATACCCCCTTTTAACCTTAAAAATAAACTAAAATATTATCTTTTACCCCTCACAGCTGAAATCTAATCTGGATGAAGGGGATGAGTCTTTGTTGTACTTGTTGTCTGGGGATGGAGCTGGGAGTATTTTTACCATTAACAACAGAACAGGTGATATAACTGCCATAAAAAAGCTTGACAGAGAGGAGAAAGCCTACTACAAACTTAGAGCTCAGGTAATAAATATTTACACTGGGAAACCTGTGGAACCTGAGTCTGAATTTGTCATCAAAGTTCTGGATATCAATGACAATAAACCAGAATTCCTAGATGGACCTTATGAGACCACCATACCAGAGATGTCTCCAGAAGGTACTGTACATCAGACATTTAATGTTAATAAACATGTTTTATTTTTCCAGGTGAACATAAATTGAGGAATAATTTATGAGAATCTTTATCCTTTTATAAACACATTTCAGTAAAATTTTCATCAAAGTAAAATATTTATGAATTGTTAAGGAACTAAAAGTATGATTTCTGTCCTTTATTCATTTAACATACATTTATTATCTATTGTATATAATGTCCTGTTCTTGTTGCTAAGACCTATATAAATATAAATAAAACAAATTCTCTGTTCTCAGAGTTTTTAGTCTAGCATGAGACGTGCATAAATTTAAAAAAAGTATGATATGAAGATTACATAATAAAATATAAGTAAAATGTGATCAGTTCAGATTAGATATATCATTTGTCTTATTGAGTAGGCATGGTGTTCATGGGGAGGGAAGAAGGCTTAATAAAGGACATGGCATTTGACTTAACCTTTGGAAATTCAGTATGATTTTAGTAGTTGTAAAGGGGTTGAGAGTAATATAGGAGTAAGGAATGCATTAGCAAAGGTGAGAAGGAGTTAGGAAAGCCTAGAATACATTCAGTGGAAAGTAATAAGTTGAATTTTAGTCTTGAGCATAGAATAAATGACAAAAGATCTCTAAGCCTGCAAAGATAGATTGGAACCAGATTGTTAAAAGCCTTGAATGATAAGTTAAGGACTTTGAGTTTTATTTGCTTGACCATGAGGAACCATCAAAGCATTCTGAGAAGTGAAGTGACATAACTTTTCCTGAATTTAGGAAGAGCTGAATTTGAGTCCAGCCTTAGACATTTAATAGCTGAGTAAATCTCTTAATCAGTTGTTTCAGTTTCCTCATTCATAAAATCAAGATAATAATGTCTCCACCTCCCCAGGTGTGAGGATTAATTAGATAATATTTGTAAAGCACTTTGAAAACCCTGAGGCACTTTGTAAATGCTAGTTTTTAATAGATGTGGGACAGATATCAAAGATAACTTTAAAGTCATGAGCTTTGATTACTGGGAGGGTTGTGGTGGCATTGATAACAATCGAGAAGTAAGGAAGAGGAACTTGAAACAATAATGTCATTTCTGCTTATATTCCAGATAATTAGAATTTCAGTGCTGGAGCTTGTGATAGAAATCAGGGTTATAGATTTCAAGTTATCATCACACAGAAGTTGAATTGACATAATCTTACCTCTACAGTAGGAGGATTAATTTACCAATGGCATTTAGATTGGAGTGGAGAGAATTTGGAGGTATGAGGTTGTTAAGAAACTACTACATTATTTCAAGGGAGAAGTAATAGAAAACTGAACTGGGAGAGTGGATTAGTGGATTGTAATTAAAATGAAGGGGCAGATGAGAAAGACTGTGTGGAATTAGAGACAGCAGGAATTGTGTTTTAAGTATATAGCTAAATGAAACAGTGGCTTAAAGACATGGGAATGGATGTCTTCATCAATAAAGTATACATAGAGAGAGAAAAAGAAGGTAGCCAGGGAGAGAGGTCATAAGAAGGTGCCAGAGAAAGGAAATAGAGAGCAACTGTTCTTCACTTTTATAGAGGAATAAAATCCTCCATTTGGCTTTTAAAGTCCTTTGTAACATGGCCTTCTTCTACTTTTCAAATCTTCTTCAACCTTATCATCCAACTCATTGTTATTTCTCCAATAAGAAACAACATTTCCCAACTCTTTGCATTTTCACTTTCTTTTCCTTATGCCTAAATTTCCCTCTCTCCATTTTTATTGATTTCCTAGATCCTTTCCCCTTTTCATATCCAAGCTATAATCCCACATTCTACAAAAACCCTTTCTTGACTCCCTCAGTGTTGATGACTTTCCCTTTGTTGATCATCTCCAATTCATACTGTCTCATTTGTACAAAGTTGTTTGCATGTTATATCCCCCATTAGATAGTGGGGTCCTGGGGAGAAGAAATAGATTTTTTGTTTTTGGTACTGTTGCTGATTTTTGCCTTTCCTTGTATCCTCAGTTTGAATTAAGTACCTGGTACTGTAGGCTCTTAAGAAATTTTTATTTTGAAAGCTGAAAAAAAGCCAGCTATTTGTAGATTTTGATGGGGCAGTTTCAGGAGAACAGTGATGATAGAAGACAGATTGTAAGGACTGAAGACTGAGTTAGTGATAAAACAGTGAAGATCGCACATGTAGAGTACTCTTTTGAGAAATTTGGCAGTAAAAGTTAAAGAGAGGACTGCAACTTCAGGTTATAGAGTCAATAAAAGGATTAAATTTTTGTTCTAATTGTTGTTTTATTGTTTTATTTTAATATAGAAAACTGAATATGGTTGTAGGTAGAGGGTCAGAGATTGATGATGTCAGAATAAGAAGGAACTGATTAATAGACTGAGGTTGTGAAAGGGGTATAGGAGGGATGTAGGCAAGATTAAGAGTACTTCTGGAGTGATTAGCTTTGACCACAAAGAGATTCCTTTTATCCTTAGAGAAAAGAGGGAAAGAAGTAAATGGGTGAGGACACAGAGAATGTGGGGGAATGATGAGGAAGAACACTAAAATAGTACATTTCAGATGCCCTGCACCTTCTAAAGCACTGTTGTCAAGCAGAAATCAAGTCAAGGACCAACATAAGAACTTAGTTTTAAATGTAATATTATCTATGTTTCATTGTATTTTTATTTATTTTGTTAAATATTTCCCAATGCCATTTGAACTATTCCAGGCTGCACTCAGGAGCGTTGTGGGCCACATGCAGCCTTCAGGTGGCAGGTTTGACGTCTCTGCTCTAAAGTAAATGGTGTGGCATCTATTGAGTGTTGATGTAGACACGCATTTATAGTGTTCAAAAATTATAATTTCGTGGGCTTCTTCAACTGTGTTTTGCCTATTTGCGTTGAAACAATTCATAATCTTCATTCTTATGAGTAATATTTTTTAAATAAATTGGTACTCTAAACTCATTATCCTTAGCTATTATATCTTAGATTGGGAAAGATTAAGTATTCACTAATTGAAGCAGATAAGGCACCTGGGTGGTACAGTGGATGGAGTATGGGGCCTGGAATCAGGAGGACCTGAATTCAAATTCAGCCTCAGACATTGGGCAATTCACTTAACCTTGTTTGCTTCAGTTTCCTTGTCTGCACAAAGAGCTAGAGAAGGAAATGGCAAGCTATTCCAATATCTTTGCCAAGGACAACCTCCAATGGGGTCACAAAGAGTCAGACATAGCTAATAGACTAAACAACAATAAATTGAAGCAGTCTAGAGTCCTTCAGTCTCTTTTTTTGGGGGAAGGGAGAGGATTGTTACATTGGTTAAACATTCTCTCCCTAAGAAGTGGAAATAAAGTCAATATCTATCTCAACTTTTGTCCATCTATGGCCTCATGTTCCTGAACTGAAAAATTTTAAATAGATAGGACTGAACCTGCTGTGATAATATGGCGTGTCATCTCTTCACTTTTTATTCCTTTTTTTTTTAGTTTATCTTCATTACTACTTAAAACTTCACTCAAATCATTGTTCTGATTGAACACAGAACTAGATATTAAATAGCTGTTTTGTCTATAACTATTAGTTACTTTTTTCTTAAGATAATACTAATTTCATATTAATGATGCTTTTTGTTTTTTCCGAGCCTAGTGATAGCTAAGTATTTTCTTGAAAAAAAAATCTTTTGTGATACATAGATGTGAGTTTTATGAGAAGTCTACAAGTCATCAACTTTTGATTTTTTATTATAATCAATGTTGTCAAGTATCTAGGAGATACAGTAAATGGAGATCTGGACCCAGAGTCAGAAAGACATGAGTTCAGTTTCAGATTCAGATATTTACTTAGTAACTGTGTGATCCTGGGCAAATCACTTAACCTTGATGTTTCTTACTTTCCTCACTTGTAAAACGGGAATAATTATAGCATCTATCTCATTGTGTTGTCCTTTAGAAATGCTTATTTTCTCTCCTCCCCCTTTTTTATAATCTCTCCTGTGCTTATTTGATATCAAAGTCACAAAATAACAATAAATATATTGACTTATTTTACAGAGTATTGTCAGTTTCTTATAAAATCTCTATCTTTTTTCCCTTCAAATATAAACACATGTTTCTAAAAGAGATTTCAACATTGATTATATTAAAAAGTTCTGATTTTTGGAACACTGATCCGTTATAGTAGCTGATTCTACTGTAATAAGTTGATCAGATTAATAGTCACATACTTTTTATCCAGTAATTTTATATGTCACACTGCCCTTCATAAAATTTTTATTTTAAGTAACTTATTTTGATTTTCTTTTCAGTCAAGATTTCCTCGAAAAATGTTCCCTACATATATAGAGTGGAAAGTCTAATTTTTAAATTATAAATTCTTTAATAATTGTTTATGCATGTTGATTAGTAATTATAATTACTATAAAATGACTTTGACAATCACAAATAAACTAAAAGATTTGTTAGACATTCAAACACTTTGCAGTAGTCATTACAGCATGCTCATTTGCTATAATGAGTGAGTGTGCGACAGGGAAGACGTTAGCCACATAGTTAAGCTTGGGCAACTCTGAATCAGACAGGCCTGCCCCCTAAGACATTAAACTGAGGTAACAACTACAGATTATCCTGCTCCCAATCAATTTGTTGTGTAGTTCAGAGCTAAAATTTCACTTTATGGTGTGTTTATTAGGACATATACAAATAGCATGCTATTAAGTAGATCATATGATAATAGATATAGAGCTAGAATGGTCCCTCATTTTATAGATGAAGAAAACAAGTCCTAGAGAGGACAAAGGAATTACCCCAGTTGGTACAAATAATAAGTAGAAAATCCAGGCTCTGTTAACTTATAAAGCACTATGTTAAACAAAAATAACCCGTCA
>NW_020949351.1:6405920-6425870 GCF_900497805.2 Vombatus ursinus | reverse complement strand
GCTCTGTTAACTTATAAAGCACTATGTTAAACAAAAATAACCCGTCAATAACCAACACCAACTTAAAATATGTGTTATAATTATAAATAACTATTAGTTGATGTTGATTTTATTGATATTGATTACTACCTTTACTAGCTGTTATTTGTAATTTCCTAAGCAGGTAACTTTGTATGTCCCTGTGGAGTAGAACCTAGAGTACTTTTTTTTTAACCTCTAAATCAATTACCAAAAATAAATGATGAAATAATCAATCATCTATGAAAAATAATATATTTAAAAAGAAGCACTTATAAAATCTTCATATATATGTATTTAAAAATTCAGTGAATACACATTAACTCATACATTAATACTCTCAAAAACTTTTCACTCTGAAAAGCACACGACATAAATATTGACCTAGACCCTGCTATTTAAAGAGAAACATAAAAGGCATTTTTCTTGCATATGACACAAATCAATTAAAAACACTTAAAATTAAAAATGTGTAATTTTAATATTGCATATTTACATGATCAATGTAGAGTCCTTATAAATAAAAAATGATATACTTTTTAAAGGAAGCATAAAATAATGATTTATATTATTTTTCCAGCATTTGTGATCATAGCCAAAATGCAGCAGTTGGATTAAATTTTGTTTTCTTCAAAACCTTCTAATTTGACAAAATTTGGTACTTTGGTGCAATAATCATGATAAAGGTTTGAATACTCAGAGCAAAAATAGATTGAGTTTGGTATAAAATCCTCTTCTTTTTTCTTTCCAAACTGGTTATGTGTTAGTTTTTCAGGTAAATCCTGGCAGATTCTACTGTCTTAGTGAGCTATTCCTTTCTTCTAAATTGAGTTAACCTCTGCATCAAGTTTGTGAGAAACAGAAGTGTCAGAATTTACAATTGGACTGGGGAAGGGGTAATAAGACTGACCTATTTCTCAGTTGGAGAGAGTAGAAGAATGAAAAAACAAAACAAAACAAAACAAAACAAGTGAAGAACACTTTTCAAATCCAGAATGACAAGTGGAAAAATCATATTTCTACCTATTTCATTTTATGTTTCTAGGCTTTAAAGTAATTACATATAAAATATAAATTCATTTGAGGGAGCACAATTGCTCTCTGTATTTGAGAAATGAAACCAAGACTACTTTTAGCCAATTCTAAAAGTGGCAGAGACTCTATGTAACCCCTACAATTAGACATTGTTTTCATCAAGAATGATGCATTTAGTTTTTACAGACATAGAAATATATAGCACTTCAATCTGAATGTTTTGTTTAACTTTTCTGGAATCAGAAGTACAGAGTTGGGCTAAAACACTGTTCTACTGTTAACTCTAGACTATCTTTAAGTGGCTCCTTATTCACAACAAGTGTTTCCTGAATGAAGCTCATTCAGACTATGAGTGGGTGTAGAGAACTAATTAAAGTGTAGCGGAACTAAAACTCTTCATAAAAAGTACCTTTCCTCATAATTTATTCATATACTTGTTCTATGAAAAGATATTTCTTCTCCTTACCACTGATAGTAAAATAAAAATATCTATAGTCACAAAATAAATGATGCATTTTTGAATTCAGGATTTTATAATTTTCAGCTATAGTAAAAGTATGACATGCATATTTCTAGTTTAGTGTGTGATAATTAAAGAATGCTTGCATGTCAGAATGTAGTACTATCACAGATTACTGGGTTCCCCTAACACTTACATGATAATATAGTTGAACAGATAGGGAGTTAGATGTGTCATCAAATAAGAGAAAATTAGATAGGATGAAGCAGAGGACTATTAGTTAGGTAATCAGTACATCAAGGATGGTTGTATGTGTGTGTGGGGGGGTATGTTTTGGAGGCTACTATAGACTCCAGAAATAAAGCTAAAGAATGGGTCGTCTATGCCCAATGAATCAGGAGGAATGGGAGAATAAATTAACTTTTTGGAAAAGGTTAAAAGTGAACTGATTTTAACAGGAAGAATACAAGAATTAATGAAGGTGAGGGGTTCAGGAGTGTTTTGTTGAAAAAGACAATTTTCTCACAACAGAAGAGTCTTTGAGGGACAAAGTGCAAGATAATAAAGGCATAAACAGGGTTTGTGTGAAACTGGGGAGGAGTATACCTGAATTTGATAAGAATGAAAGTATACCTGGAGATATTATAAGAAAGGAGTTTGCACCTAAGGTGATAATTTTTGATAACTAGGATTGATTAAGCGAACAAGTAGCAAGCATTTATGAAGCACCTACTATATGCCAAGCATTATGCTAAATAAGGAGACAGGAGGTCTGGAGATAGTATAAAGAAATGTATTTTTAATAGGGTATACAAATTGGGGTTTGAAGAGAGAAAGGAAGGTACTAATGCTTAGGCTGAATTTTGTAACTAAAGGCATTTATTGAACTAATTAGAATTGAATTTCTGATTTGAATGTTGCTGTGATGGTGTAGCTGCAGTCAGTCTGTAATCTGGATACTAGGTCCTTCATGCTTTAATTGCAACTTTGAAAAGTTAGAGAAGGAAAGTTTCTGGAGTTGGTCTTTAAATCCTTTCAAGCAAGCAGACTTAAATGGTACCACATTTAGAGGTTTCTATCACAGATTGACTTTTGTATGTGTCATATCCCCCTATAAACTGCAAACTGCATGAGGTTAAGGAGTAAACTTTGTACCCTACCTCATCCTCTCTCATAGATTTCTATATGCAGCAGGTGCTTAATAAGCATTTGCAGAACTGAAGTTGAATATAAGACAAATATATATAAATGTAAAAATAAACATTTGTTTCAATGAAAAATATAAATGACTTTTGGATTATCTATATTAGTAACTATTAGTGTAGATAAGTTGACTCTATAAACAACTTTACTACCTATAATGTGCAAAGTACTACACATAGCTTATACAAGAAATTTAATTCCTATTAAAGGTTTACTTTCTTCAAATAATGACCTATGAATTTTTTGAAATACTATTTTTTCTATGTTCCTTGTATCTTTAGGTTTATAGAGTAAATGTTTAGATTACTATAAAAATCTTATTGTGTTTCAGACTATTTAATATGAAAAATGTGGTCTCTACATTGTGTAATGATTACAAAATGACCAAATCGTTTAAAAAAAATGGAAGATGTGATAGTTTCATGCAATATGCCAAAGTAACTATTGTAAAGTTTAGCTCAAGAAAGAAATAGCCTTATTGCTGATGGAGTAAGTAGATAAAAAATAATCCCCATACCTTAAATAGTAAAATGAACCTGTTGAAGAATATTTCTTTTGCAAAGTACCCTTGTTGACAGCCTCAGGGGATTGTTACCAATTTTGTAAGTCTTATATAACTGTCTTTTCACTACGGATGAAATAATGTTCTGTAGACTGATCCTGCTATTTCTCTGGCTCAATACAGCAAATATTAGCAGATGTTTCCACTATATGAAACCTTATCAAAGTCCTGTTGAATATTTTTCTTTTTTATTTGCCAACAGTTTATTTCTTTTAGCTCTTTCTATGTCTTAAATTGCCCATTGTTAGAGTAGAAGTTGTTTACTTCTAACTACGGAGTTCTCAATAAAACCTTTTAAAGTACACATCCACAAAGAGGAAGTTAAAAAGGTTGATCTATATGCCTTGCATTATGAATTAGGTGAAAACTATGATTTGAGATAAGGATAAAGGGAAACAACTAAAACTAAATAAAGATAAGATGATAATTAAACTCCTATGACATCTTTTAGCCCTAATGTGCCTCAATTTTTTGACTCAAAGTCCTGAATTAAATCTATAGTAGCAATTAATTCAAAATTGTATAATATTATAAGACTTAGAAAGTTCTTTATTCATAACAATCCACTTGTGTCATAGTTTGCACAAATATTATTATGCCCATTGTATATTGTGGAAACTTAGACGCAAGCTGGTTAAGTGATTTTTCCAAGACACAAAATTGTTAAATACTGGAGCCAAGATGTAAAACAAGTCTCCTGACTATTCCTAAATTTTATAACATTTATACTTTCATGATTGCTTTTTATTTCTATTTTTGAGACTGCATCTTTCACTCAAACTGAAAGTACATAGTCCACTTTGTGCTTAAGCCCAATACTGATCAGCATGTAAGCTTTATTCTACTCCATCTCTGAACTGGGATGATTCACTTTTCCTTAGGCAACCCAATGGCCCCTTGTTCCAAAGGCTTACCATACAGGTGTTAGCACACCCATTTGTTGTTAGCTGTATTGAAACTCAGAAACCCTGAGCTCAAGCAGGGCTCAGACTCCTGGTTACAGGGATTCCAGGCTACCAATCTCAGGCATGTTTATGCCTTATTTGAGTGTGAATTTTCCTATTCTTTTTGGGTATGAGCAAGCTTTATGTGGCACTAACAATCAGTAAGAAATCATAACACTGACCTAAAGCTTAAAGAGACTATACAACTGCCAACATTTTGTGATTTCATAGAATCATAATTTAGAACTAGAAGAAAATGGAAAATATCTTCTATTTTTTTTTTCAGATGAAGTCTAGAGCCATTAAAAATCAAATAAAATTCTTACCCATGTTCAGAGAGCTTGCAAGGAACAACATTAGGACTAGCTCAGGGTGCCTTACTTGAGGCCTATATACTTGCCATTTAAATGACAAAAGATTAATATGACAATGATGTCTCCCATCTCATGGAATGGATAACTTCAAATTCATTCTTTAGTTCTAATCTGGAAACACATTCATGGGTTTGAGTTTTCTGAGGTCATTGTAATAACACTGTTAAGTAAGAACACCCTCCTTTTAATGTTATATACATTTAATGAGCTTAATTCACCTAATTAATTCCTCCTCATCCCTGGCAGGGATCAGAGTGAGAATGAGATATCAGAAAAGTACATTTTGGTTGAGGGAAGAACAGGAAGCTATAAAACAAGTTTGGGTACAACAAACAGTTAGGGGACTCTGGAAAATTAAGAAAATAGGGAGAGGTCTGGGGGTCAATGAGTAGAAATGCAATAAGGAAGAGAAGGGCATAGTAGAATATAAAAAGTTCTCTACAATGCAGTTTTTACATAATGTCTTCAAAATTCAAAATAACAGTAGTTTTTTTTAAATTGAGTCAATTTAAAAATGTAAATAAATATAACCTCTGTGTTTGCTATTCATCTTTGCTCAATTCTAAGGAACATTTTGTTTTTCATAGAAGGCTCCTTGAAAGCAAGGAATATTTTGTTTTTCTTAGTCAGTGAAGTTGCCTTTTAAGAAGCACTCTCTATGTGCCAGACACTTTTATAAGCTCTGGGGATTCATAGAAAGTCAAAAAACAGGCTCTACTCTCAAGTATCTCACAAAGCCTAATCTTGGAGTCAACATCAAATAAGTATGTACAAACAAGATATAACTGGATGAATTGGGGCTAGTCTCAAAGAGAAGACACTAATATTAAGGAAGACTGGGAAATTTTTTTATTACAAAAGATGATACTTTAGCTGAGACTTGAAGGAAACTGGGGAAGCCAAGACAGAGATGAGAGAACATGTTCTGGATAGAGGGAATAGACAGAGAAAACACTTAGAAAACTGTTTTGTGTGAGGAAGGGCAAGGAAGGCAGTGTCCCTGGATCTCAGAGAATGAGGAACAGAATAAGGTATAAAAAAGAATGGAAAAGTAGAAAGGAGACAGATTATGAAGAATACTGGTTTTTTAAAGGCCTTTTTTGTCTTTGTGTCCTCAAGGCACAGTGCACTGCTTTACATAGGTAAGCACTTAGTCAATGTTTTGAATTGAATTAAATTGGCAGCAATTGTTTTGGCCTAAGGAAATAATTTATTATTAAGTAAGTAATTTATTATTAAGTAATCAATGATTTTAGGGTTTTAATGATTATAAGATCATAGATTGAGAGTTGAAAGTATTTTGATTTACATTTAGAGGTCACCTCATTTAAATGTTTTTATAGCTGATAAAATCTATATGTTTATATATGTACATATATATAATTTATATTAGTAATACTAATACAGAGAACAAACTCTCCCTATTTTGCACTTAAAGTTCTGACTGCCAGATTGTGGTTAGACAAAAGAGTATTCACGACAAGTTCCTCATGGTACCTCCAATATACCTTTTTGCATATATATTACCTCAATTGTATACATTTGGTTCAAGAATTTAACAAATTGTAATAGGTCTTGTTACACTCAGGTTTCAGAACATAGTCCACAAAAGCTGCACTGTTTTGTTTATGCTATTTTATTAGACTAGTCTCTATTCTTTCTTGAGCATTAGTTATCTGCCTTGCCACAGGGGAGACAGACTACCTCTTGCCTTTCTATCATTAATTCACAGAGGGAGGGGAGAATGCCGTACAGCTTTAAATTCATTGCTAAATATGGCAACATCTATAATTACAGATCACCATTTATTGTCTCCACAGGAACTTCTGTTATCCAGGTGACAGCTACAGATAATGATGATCCTTCACATGGGAATAATGCTAGACTCATTTATACTATACTACGGGGACGACCCTATTTTTCTGTAGAGCCAACGACAGGTACTACTGACTAACATAATCATAAACATAGAAAAGATAACTGAAAGTGTGGGAGCCAATGAAACTATCTTATATCCATATATATTTTTATAGATGTTTCCAAACTGAATGTATGTGATCTCTAAACTATCCAGAATAAAAAAAAACCATCAAATATAAAGAGCTGTAGAAGAAATAAGAGACATGTGGGAATATGATGTGGGAACACAATGAGGTACATACCATCCCTGACCAAATGTTTGCTTTTAAAGTTATGTCCATGATCCTTATTCTGAACATACTCAATGATTCCCTCAATATCTTTATTCAAATACAAGATGCAATTGTTTTTTTCACCTGCATAAAAACCCAAAGAATTTTAAATATAAAAGAATAGTAATAGGATAAAAACTTGTTCTCAGACCATTTTTAAACATCACAGAACAGATAAAAAGAATGAGATAATAAGTTAATAACCAATAATCAATAAACATCTATTAAGCACCTACTATGTGGCAGGAACTCTGTTAAATACTAGGGATATAAACATGAAAAAAAAGATAATCCCTGCCCTCAGTGAGTTTATGAGGTAATAGTGGTAGATTACACACAAAAGAAAGCTGAAAAAGGTTGAGGGGAAGGTACCTGGCACAGTGGAGAACTCAACATAATCTAAAACGAGTGATGACGGAGAATCCAAAAAATAGTTATAATAGTTCATAGGTATATAACAATATGGAAGATACGTTTTTCCCTCTCAACTCTGGGAAGTAAGTTGTTCAAATGCTATTTTCCTTTAGGAAATTTATATAGGATAAACCAATCTTCTTGTATTGCAGCAATGAGTTACAATGTTAGCTTTAAAATTTACTGTCTGGATCATCATGAACAAGTTAGGTAAAATTTTGCATTTTTCTTTTCTTTTTTTTTTTCTTTTTTTTTTTGGTTAGGCAATGGGGTTAAGTGACTTGCCCAGGGTCACACAGCTAGTAAGTGCATTTTTATTTTCAAATGTTATCATAGGTTTGGATATCGTCTCTACGTGACTTTTCCATAGTCTCGTGGTTGTATATTGTCTATGATTCTTGAATCACTATGTCATTTTGCAGTATATACTTTTAACAATTTCCTGTAATCATCAGAAATTTTATGTTAATTTTTCATGTCAATATACTACTAATGTAATATAAAATACAACATATTTTCAATAAGCAAGTATTTATTGATCATATGTCATGTTAAATACAGTTAAAAATAAATTAACTTGTCTGATTGCTAGTCAAATCTCCATGAATTATAATTCACTTTGTTCAATTTGGTTAGGAATTACTTGTTTCACCTTTTTTTTTATTTTAGTAAACTAAGCTGGAATAACCTTATAAAATATGAGCCTAAATTAAAATAGGAACCTTGTTCATTTTGCCTTTTTTTGATGTTCTGCCTCCAAATATAGATTGATTTGAAAAACTCACTTATCTCTTGTATTGCATAGATAATAATACAAAGGCACTGAAAAAAATGTAAACAAATAAAAAAGACAAAAAAGAGGGCCATTTAAGAGAAATAAAAAGATACAAAGACTAAAGAAATAAGACTAAATGGGACCGAAGCATTTCCAGATGCTCAAACACTTTCAACATCTAGGACAAAGTTATATACAATCCCTGAATACATTAAATGTATTATATTTTTATGCTCTTTTTTGTCCAAACTTTTGTGTGTGTGTGTGTGTGTATGTGGGGGGGAGGTTAAAATCAGTTTTCTAAAAAGTGCTCAGATCAAATCAGTCAATCCACTTTGGTTACTAACATAGCAAAAAATATTAGACTAACTTTCATAATTTAATACAATTTTTCAAAAAAACTACATTAATTTATAATAAACTCAATTCTCTTCATACTGGAAAACCTTTTAAAATAATCCAAGCTTTCACTTGCTTTGAAAGGGAACTTCTATAATAAAATGAAATTGCTGTTATTTATCATATAGCCATGGTATTTTTAAAATAGAAGAAACCTAAGTTTTCCTTAAGTTCAACCACTCATTGTATCCTGAAGAAAATTGATGATCAAGTTAAGTGCCTTGCCTAATTAGTGTGAGAGATAGTGTAATACTTGTAGCTAGAAGACTTGGATTTGAATTTCGGTGCTTTCCCTTACTTGCCTAAAAAAAATTGTGTTAGTTACTTTAATTGACTTAGTTTCAGTCTCCTCATTCTTATAGCAGGAATAAATAATAATTGTTCATAGGGCAACTAAATGGCACGGTGGATAGAACACTGGCCCTGGAGTCAGGAGGACTTGAATTCAAATCCAGCCTCAGACATATAATATTCACTAGCTCTGTGACTCTGGGCAAGTTACTTAACCACAATTGTCTACCCCCCCCAAAAAAATAATTGTACTATCTAACTCACCTGATTCCTTTGAGAAGCAAGTTATAGAATGTATTTGGAGTGTTTTTATAATATAAAAAATCCTGTATTTGTGTAAGCGATTTTATTAATATGTGACAGAATTCAGGCTAGACCTGTCTCTCCCCTATGGGTGGGAGAGAACCAATTCTCCTGCTTGAAACTTCCATATTTGGATAAAATTGAGGGAATTTAGAAGCCATCAAATCTAATCTCACTTAAACTGAATTTTTAAGAGATTAATTGACTTACTCATAGTTACATAGTATCTGATATTAAATTTATTCCAGGTCTTTCTGACTTCAAATTCAGCATTTTAACATGCTCCACTGAATCTTCTATGATGTTCTAGAGTGTTCTAGTTTCTGCCAGGCTGTGGTGTGTACTATAGAATGTTTAGAGAATTATTGTTAGATGAATAGTAATAGAATGGTTGCTATTATTTCAAGGAATACTAAGAATTTCTTCACAAATGGACCGAGAGGCTAAAGACCAGTATTTAGTTGTTGTTCAAGCCACAGACATGCTTGGTCTTCCAGGAGGACTTTCTGGCACAACAACTGTCACAATTAATCTCTCTGATGTCAATGATAACAGGCCTATATTTCAACTTGGTAAGTACCAGAATGGCTTAAATTTTAATTATTAAAAAATTACCAGCAACTTAAGTAGGTGCTACTTTTCTATTGCTTCATTTTAATAGAAAACAAGCAATTCTAGACCTATTAGTAACATAATATAAAATTTTTATTAAGCAACTAAAATAAACTTATTTTTCTGTGTTTGTTTAAATATTCCTGAAATAGTTTTCCTCAAGCAATGCTGTGAGATAGATGGTGCATGTAGTGTTATTCCCATTATTAGGACATTAGGAATCTGAGGCTCAAAGGTGAAGCTTGCTGAAGACATGTTTTTTAACTCCAAGGAATAGAGGCTTTGTTTTGTTTTATTTTTTAATTTATTGTTATTGTTTCTATTGTCAAAGATGAATTATATTGAGTCCAAGCTGAAATATTCTTCTGATCAAACAAAAGTCAGATAATCAGAGATTTTGAAGAATTACTATATTTTTAGTCAATTCAATTTCAGATTCCTATGCTAAAGGAAAGGTCAAAGAATTTGTTGTCTCCTATAGCTTTTGTTGTTGTTATTCAGTTGTTTCAGTCATGTCTGACTCTTTGTGACCCCATTTGGGGTTTTCTTGGCAGAGATGCTGGAGTGGTTTAGTCATTTTCTTCTCTAACTCAAGATGAGGAACTGAGGCAAACAGAATTAGGTGACTCACCCAGGGTCACACAGCTAATAAGTATCTGAGGGCATATTTGAACTCACAAAGATGAGTCTTCCTGACTTCAGTCCTGGCACTGTATCCAGTGTACCACCTAACTGCCTATTTTGTTTTAGGCTTGTTTAATTCAGTTATCGTAAACCTATGAAGAAAAAAAAACACCATTGTTGTGTCTAGAAGAGTTAATCTTCAGGGCAATACTGTGGCACTTGGTTATTAATAACCAAGAGAAATTGGAAGCAGATTTCCAGAGATGTTGAGCATAGGGAATATCTGTAATATTAGTTCTGGGAAAAAAAAAAGACTAATTTTATGCCATTATACAAGTAAGGGAACAACTGAGGTGGGTAAAAGAAGAAATGACTGAGAAAAAGTTTCCAGCTTCTGAGTATATAAATTTATTAAGCGATGCATGCCAATTGCATAACAAATAGGGAGTAGTAACCTTTCTCAGCTTTGGCACTAGACTCTGCATATGGGGAAAGACAGATTTTTATACCTTAAAAACAATCAAAAAAGACCAATTAATTAAAAGGAAACAACTAACCAGGATGCAACATTAGATAATCTGATTTTTGTTTGGAGGAAAGATTAGGGACTTTCCAAGTTGGTGGAGGGAGAATGAATAAATGCAATTTCTTGAAATCAAAAAAAGTGGTGTCCTACTCCCCTCAAATGTCTGTAAACAATCAAAGGGACATTGAAACAAATACTGATTGATGTAAGGCCAGTTTTCAGATAAGAACTTTGGGTAGCTTGAGATGTATAATTGTGATAAAATTCTTTGCATCAATTTTTGAGTCTGCCTGGGTTTCTAGTCAGCATAATGATCCTTACTTAAGGGTCTCTAAGTAACAAGTAAAGGTGGTCCAGTTTCCCAGCCAAGCTGGGCACAATTGAAACAATGAAATAAAGTTTTCTCCTAAATCCCACAATTGAATGAAGTTTTCTCACAAGACAAAATTGGATTAAACCCATAGCTGAATAGAAAGGGAACTCAGATCCAGAAATGAGTCACAAGATGGAATCAGTGTGGTTCATAAAATTCCCACAACCTTTTAGTGTTCTAATCCTTTCAATTTCCTTACAATAAAATTTGAAGAGAGTCTACTCAGGCCTAATTTTTGATTGATATGATTACTAGCATAGTGCCTGATACATAGCAGACTCCTAAAAAATATTTATTGATGGATTAATAGACATATTATTTTTAAATTGCTATAAAATTTTAAATAATGATTACTCAATAAGAGTTATTAATAGAGTTATTAATAGAGTTGCTAAGTTAAACAGGTTGATGCATGTTTTGCAGTTTGTTCCCAGTTTGGGAAGGAGAAATACCTAGTATATGTTTTTGTATGCACTGCCTACTATGTGGAAACAACAGTTTTCCCAAAACTTTTTCTTTCAATCTTTCAGATGTTTAATTTCAAAGTCATAAGATCATAACTTTTCTAGTGGAAAAGACTTCATAGAGCAACTAGTTTAATCTTCTAATTTTACTGGTGAGGAAACTGAAGCCCAGAGAGGCTAAATAACTTGCCATAGATCAAATAGGTAATGAGTTTTTTGAGGAAAGATTTTAACTCAGGCCCTCAAACTCTATAGTCACTATATAAAATGGCTACTTTCTCAGAATCTTGTTTAACTTAGAAGCTTTGACAAGCAGTCAGTCATTAGGTCATCCTGATTCTTCATTTCTAATATTCCTTACAGTCATGGAGAGTCTTAGAGTAATATCAAAGTTGAGAAGGTGAAGGGAGGAGTAAGAGTCAGAGAAAGAGATTCTAAATAAAAGATTTTCAAATTACTGTCTAAAGAGACAGAAAATTTGTGCAGTAGTTATGCATACCCTTAGAAAAGCATAAATGTGATAATGTTCTATTTTTTCTTGAAGGACTCTACCACATGAATGTCTCTGAATCTGCACCAGTTGGAACTTCCATAGGAATAATCATGGCAGAAGACAGTGACATAGGAGAGAATGCAAAAATGAATTACAGTATTGAAGATGGTTCATACATCTTTGACATTATCACCAATAATGAGACTCAGGAAGGAATAGTTGTATTAAAAAAGGTATTTATGTTTAAATAGTAAATTATATGTATACAAATAGTTGGAAATTGAATGAGTAACAGATAGAACTATTTTTCATAACAGATTGTCCTGTGATATTCACCTTAATTAAAAACTAGCTTGAGAATGAGAATTGCAAAAAGGAAATAAAATTTATTACAAAATTAGAAGAATATCATTAATAATAATATATGACAAGTTAATATTTGAAGAGCTTTTTTATTAAAGGCAGAGTTTATGAATTCAGTTTGAATATTGGGAAATTACTTTTAATAATTCTATATGAAATTTCAAAAGCTGTTTAAACCTACCTAAAAGTATAGTTATCATTTCAAAACAACTTTCATTAACTTCAATGACAAAATGGACTGCCTTAATTGTAATGAATACCTACTTTTTATAATGCCATTTAATGAAAATGTCAGACTAAGTATAGAAGTTAAAAGGTATTAATTCCTAACATATAACATGTGCTCAACCAAGACAGTTTAATAATTCAAACTTTTTTTTATATTTTAAAACACTTGAAAGTAACTATGCTAGTCATTAATCTATAATTAACTTTGTAATGCTGAAGAAAAACCTGATTTTTGAACACTGCAATCTGTTTCTATGTAGAAATTGGATTATGAGGTTCAGCGACAATACAGCATTCGAGCAAAAGTTACAAACAGCTTTATTGATAAAAATTTCCCAAAGGATGAAAATTCCGGACAAACTACTGTTATTAAAATCAGAGTGGAAGATGCTGATGAACCACCAATTTTCTCCCATCTGGAGTATCCAATGGAGATTGCTGAAGAATCTCCCTATGGTTCATATGTGGGCACTGTATTTGCCAGAGATCCAGATATTACCAACTCTCCAATCAGGTATGACCAACCAAACTCTCAATTCACAAAGTCAGAGAAACAACCACAACAATGAAAAGAATATAATTTCCCTTTGAACTCTACTTTTTAGTGTCTTTCAAAACAAACACTATTAAATAACATTTAATTTTATGCACTTCAAATTCTAATTTTCCTCATACAGTGCTACAAATATGTAAGCATGACAGAAAATTTAGTGTTTTTTTGTTTGTTTAGTTGTTTTTAGTGGTGAACATTGGACTTTCATCCTCGATAACTTGTGAATAATACCATATGTTAAAGGTGATTGGGTATAGATACATACTTAGTGGTAACTGTGACAGCTCCTCTATCTCTTCTATGTTAGAGAAAACTGGCAGTGTAATCTGTTAAGCAGCCAGATGAATGGGGAAAAATATTTTTTCATCAACAGATGGTGTTCCTGCTACATATGAATAGCTTTTTCTCTTCCTAACCCATCCTTGCATTCAATGGAAGTCTAGCAGATATGGCCTAGAATAGAATCAGAAATTATTTTGAAAAATATGAAATATTATGATGGCTTATCTGTGTCCCTTCAATCACAGCTTCATTGCAAAATATTTTGCTATTTACTGTTGATAGAAACATGATTTATTTTCACCTATTTTCAATTTGTTGTTTAATTTGTTTATAAATTAACAATTAAAAATATTTGTTCAGTACAAACCCAATGTTCAACATTGTGCTAAAGTTTAAGGGGTTATAAGAATATAAGACATAGGTCATTAATAGTGAGAAATTTGTAGTTGAATAATAGCACATGCACACATGCATGCACACACACACACACACACAGAAAGCATGTAATTGAGTTCTAAATTGTAACGTGCTTGTAAATATGCTTTAAGAAGTCAGAGAAGAGACAAGTTAATGAGGCCCAGAGATTTAAAAAAAAAGTATTTATAGAAGAGGTAGGACTTGAGTTGTGTCTTTATGGTGGGTAGGATATAAGCAAGTAGAAAGAAAGTAAAGACATTCCAGGAGGAACAAACAGCATGATCAAAGGCTGAGATACAAATCTGGGGGACTGGCTCAATTGCAACAAATCCAGAAAACAAAAATAAAATCTACTAATACAAAAGAAAAAGATAAGAGAGAGAGATTTTTGTGGTTCAGACACGTCTGACTTTTCCTATTCCCATTTGGGTTTGTTTTTGGCAAAGAAAAGAGAGTGATTTGCCATTTCTTTCTTCAGCTCATTTTACAAATGTTGAAACTGAGGCATATGAAGTTAAGTGACTTGCCCTAAGTTTCATAGCTAGTCTGAGGCAAGATTTTAATTAACAAAGATGAGTCTTCTTGCCTGCAGGCTTGGCATTCTATCATTGTGTTACTGAGCTGCCTGATGGATGGATGGTAGGTAGATAGATAGACATATACATACATACATAGGGATGTGTCAGATACTGTGATAAAATAGGAATGTACTATTGTAATGCTATTATTGGCTGCAGTGAAGATACATATAATAACTTCAATAAAATCATTTGACAAAGCTTGAGAGGCAGCATGGCAGATGATAAGGGTGGCATGCTTTCAGGCAAGATGACCCAGATTTAAGTCTTACCTCTAACACATGTGGGCTTTGTGGCTCTGGACAATTCACTTACTCTCCCAATACTCCAGCTTTCTGACAGTATAGGTAATCCTTCATATCCATAATCCTGCACCTCAGCAATGAAGGGAGAACTGTATATCAAGTCTCCTGCAAGGCCAATTAGTTACTACAATTACATAGTATTAATTTTATTTTATTGGTATGTTATTAAAATATGCACATATGTCTATGTATGTGGATATACATGTATATGTATGTGTGCATATATGTGGATATATTTGTAAATAGCAATCTTCTCTGCATTACTTTATTCATATAATTCATACCATTCTTCCCATTTTTATTTAAATTCTTCACATTCATTGTATAATAGTGCTGCAATTTTTCATTGCATTCATATAAAAATATTTAACCATTCTCCAATCAATGGACACATACTAATTTCTACTGTTTTGCTGCCAAATTTTTTTTGTTTTATATTTTGATATAATTATGTCATTTCATTCTTCCTTTGGTCTCATACCAGTATATAACTAGAAGTGTTGTGTCAGAATCAGAATATGTATATTTTCATTACTTTTTCACACAATTCAAAATTGTTTTCCAGAATAATTAAGTCAATTAATTTCCATCCACTATATGTATATGTGTGTTCACATCCATAAATTTGACAAATTATATATATATGCATATATGTATATATGCATATATATATATATGTAAGTGTGTGTGATCATCTTTCCAAAATCTCTTCAACATTTACTTATTCTATTCTTTATGTAATTATTGGCAAATTTTTAATTGTGATATACAAACTTTGAGTTGTATTCATTTATATTTATTTTATAATTAGTGGTATGGACAACCTTCCAGATCTTTGTTGATGAATACTGGTGCTTCTTTTAATAACCATTTCATATTCCTTGACTACTTATTCATTGAAGAATGACTTTTTGTCTTAAAACTGTGAATTGATTCCCTTTATACATTGAATATCCTAACTAAATCAAAGAGTTTTCATACATATTTTACAAATGATTTCCTTCCTAATTACAAATGCATGTTTTTTTTATTTTGTTCATTTTTATTTTTTTTCAATTTTCAATTTTCATTTCATGTGACTGACATTATCTATTTTACCATAGGTGATCACCTTTTCCCCTTCCCTACCTAAGAATTCTCCTTTTGGTCATAATTGTAATAATACCACCTTCTTCTTCTAATTTTTTTTTCACATTGTGATTTTTTACATTTAAATTAAGTCTTAGTTTGGAACTTTTTGTGGTATATGGGGTAAGATGTTACTCTACATTTGTATTTGTCAATCTGCTTACAAGTTTTGTTATCAGTTCTTGTTTAGTATTTTTCCCATTTTTGAAAAGTTAATTACTATTTAAAATTTTCAATTACACATGAATAAAACTTTTTAATCTTCATTTATAAAAAATTTGAGCTCCAAATTCTCTTTTCCTTTCCCTCCCCACAGCCATCTATGAGATGGTAAGCAATTTAATAGATTATGCGTGTGCAGGAGAAAAGTAAAACACAGAACACTCACAAGAGTTAATTTGACAGAAAATAAACTTCAAATAAGATTTAGTAATTTAATGTTTAACTACTACTGAAATCTGTAGGAAGCCTCATACTTAAGTGTCATCAAAGCACTTTTCTGAACGTCTATTAGACATTTTATATTTCATCTTGACTCTGCCCTGTCCAAATAGCTCCTGATATATGTCCTCTGGATAAATGTTGAGGATTGTACCAGACTTCTTGTTGTTAGACATCCTTTCCAAGGACATTAGAGTAGGAACTAGTCTCTTTCCCTTTGTATCATTTAGCACCAATCCAATCCAGGATCTCTGGACCTCTTAAATTCAAAAGGTCAAATACAAAATGGTCATTTTGATTTAGCAAATTATTTTAGATACAGTCTTAATCTAGGCTCAAATTTATCTAGGCAGAATATGTGCTCTAAAATCAACGTGCTTATGATTGTATGGAATATTATAGGGAAAGTACTCATCTCTTGGGAAGTGGTTAAAAACAGTCCTGAAAGAATTTGAAACCAGAAAGGAAGAGATATGCGAGGGCAGGATCATTCTCCTTTAAATTTTTACTGAAGCATCAGTTTTTATGGGTTTATATGTAATAAGGGAATTATTTTGCTCTCTAAGTACAAGTGTTTTCTCTAAACTATCAAGAAGCATTATATGTACTGGGAAATGCTATGAAGCATTTCCAATAAGATCAGAGTTGAAACAAGTATGTTCATTATCATCACTTTTATTCAATATTGTACTAGAAATGTTATCTTTAGCAGGAAGAGAAGAAAAAGAAATTGAAGGAATTAGAATACACAATGAAGAAACAAAGCTATTGTTCTTGGCAGATCTTATAATGATATACTTAGAGAATTCTACAGAATCAAGTAAAAAATGACTTGAAATAATTAACTGCTTTAGTAAAGTTGCAGAATATAAAATGAACTCACATAAATCATTGGCATTTCCATATATTACTGACAAAGTCCAGCAACAAGAGATAAAAAGAAAAATTACATTTAATATAATTGTAGACAATATAAAATAATTTAGAAGTCTATCTTCCAAGAGAAACCAAGGACCTCTGTGAACACAATTACAAAATACTTTTCGCACAAATAAAAACATATCTAAATAATTGGGAAAATATCAGTTGCTCATAGGTAGACTGAGCTAATATAATAAAAATAGCAATTCTACCTAAATTGACTTACTTATTCAGTACCATACCAATCAGACTATGAAAATGTACCTTATAGATCTAGAAAAAACAACAACAAATTCATCTGGAAGAACAAAAGTTCCAGAATATCAAGGGAATAATTGAAAAGAAATGCAAGGGAAGGTGACCCAACCATACCAAATCTAAAACCGTATAATGAAATAGCAATCATCAAAACTACTTGATACTGGCTAAGAAATAGAGTGGTGAATTAGTGGAATAGGTTAGGTACACAGGACACAGTAATCAATGGATAATCCATGTAATCAATGGATAAATCTAAACGTTCCAGCTTCTGGGATAAGAACTCATTATTTGACAAAAACTGCTGGGGATATAGAAAAATAATATGGCAAAAAGTAGACAGAGAGCAATATTTTACACTGTATGCTAATATAAGGTCAAAATGAATACATAATTTAGACAAATAGAGATACCACTAGCAAATTAGGAGAGCAAGAAATAGTTTCCTTGTCAGACCTATGGAGAAGGGAAGAATTTATAAGCAAACAAGAGATAGAGAACATTATGGAACGCAAAATGGATAATTTTGATTCCATTGAATTTAAATGTTTTTGTACAAATAAAGTCAATGTAATGAATATTAGAAGGAAAGCAGAGTGCTGGGAAATATTTTTTTTCTGCCAGTGTTTCTCCTAAAGGTCTCATTTCTAAAATATATAGAGAATTGAGTCAAATTCATAAGAATACAAGTCATTCCCAATTGACAAATGGTCAAAAGATATAAACAGGCAGTTTTCAGATGAAGAAATTAAAGCTATTTATAGTCATATAAAATGCTCTAAATCACTATTGAATAAAGAAATGAAAATTAAAAAAAAACTCTGAGGAACCACATCACACCTCTCAGATTTTCTAATATGACAGAAAAGGAAAATAATAAATGTTGGAGATGTGGGAAAATTGGAACACTGATGCATTTTTGGTAGAATTGTGAACTGATCCAAGCATTCTGGAGAATAATTTGGAATTATGCCCAAAGGGCAACCAAACTGTACATACCCTTTGATCCAGTAATACCACTACTAGGTCTGTATCCAAAAGAGATCATAGAAAATGGAAAAAGGACTCACATGTACAAAAATATTTAAAGCAGCTCTTTTTGTGGTGGCCAAGAATTGGAAATTGAGAGGATGCCCATCAACTGAGGAATGACTGAACAAATTGTGGTATATGAATGAATACCATTGTGCTATAAGAAATGATGACTGGGAAGATTTCAGAAAAAAACCTGGAAAGATTTATATGAACTGATGTTGAGGGAAGTGAGCAGAACCAGGAGAACATTGTACACAGCAACAGCAACATTGTGCGAGGATCAACTTTGATAGACTTAGCTCTTCTCAGTAATATAATGAACTAAGATAATTCCAAGAGAATCATGATGGAAAATGCTATCCACATCCAGAGAAAGAATTATGGAGTCTGAATGCAGACAGAAGAATAGTATTTGCTTTCTCTCTTTTTTTTTTTGTTTTGTTTTCTCTTTCTCATGATTTTTCCCTTTTGTTGATTCTTCTTTCACAACGTGACTAATGTGGAAATATGTTTAATATGATAATATATATATATATATATATATATATATATATCCTATATCAGATTACATACTGTCGTGGGGAGGGGGGAGAAGAGAGAAAGAGAGAGGTAAAAATTTGTAACTCAAAATCTTATAAAAGTAAATGTTGGATACTAAAAAAAAAGAAATCTAAGTGCAAGATTTTTTAGGCTTGCATCAAACATGGCTATTATCAGTTACACAAGTTGCCTCAGCATGCCTTTGTAGGTTATAAAAATAAGCTAGGCATTTCATTTGGTCCTAAAGTTAAGATGTGTTACCAAGGAGTGGAAATTTCAGAGAGGCAAATTTTGATTTAATATAAGAATAATTTTTTTCTAATTATCAGAGCTATTTACAAATGGAAATGTCTGCCTTAGAAGTCTGAAATTTTCCTAACTTTTGATTTCTTCTAGTTGAGGCTAGATCATCACTTGAGACTAGATCATCACTTGAGGGGAGATAAGGTAGATGGGATTCATGAACTATTTTTGAAATAGGCTAAATGAACTCTGAGATATCTTTAAATTCAATTAAATTTAATAAATACTTATTTTCTTACTGTGGTGAAAACAGTAACATACAAAGATAAGACATTCCTGAATTCATTGCCTATGTAATGTAGTTGAGAATAAATACAATATTGATAAATTACTGTAATCTACAACAGTACATGATAAGCACATCCACTTGCATAAACAAGGTTCTTTGTTGTCTAAGGAGGAAAGATCATTACTAATTAGGGGTTAGGAGTAGGAGGTGAGAGGGATCAAGGAAAACTCCCTAGATGAGGTAGTAGTATACAATTCTTTCTTTCTTTCTTTCTTTCTTTCTTTCTTTCTTTCTTTCTTTCTTTCTT
>NW_020949351.1:6377439-6405910 GCF_900497805.2 Vombatus ursinus | reverse complement strand
CTTTCTTTCTTTCTTTCTTTCTTTCTTTCTTTCTTTCTTTCTTTCTTCCTTCCTTTATTTGCTTATTTTCTATTTAATTATTTATTTATTTATTTTGATTTATCAATAATCACTTCCATATGCTTTTGAGTTTAAAATTTTTCTCCCCCTTCCTCCCCACCACCCTCCCCAAGATGGCACATAATCTTATATAGGTTACAAATTTACATTCATATTAAACATATTTTCACATTAGTGATGTTGTAAGTAGAAATTAAAACCAATAGGAGGAACCATCAGAAAGAGGAAACAAAACTTAACAGAAGAGAAAAAAATGACAATTTGGTTTCCATAGTTCTTTCTTTGGGTGTGGATAGCATTTTCTATCACAAGGCCTCTGGAGATGTCTTAGATCCTTGTATTGCCAGGAAGGGTTAAGTTTATCAATATTAGTCATCGTACAATGTGGCTGTTATTGTGTACAACGTTCTCTTGGTTCTGCTCACTTCACTCAGCATTAGACCATACAAGTCTTTCCAGGTTTTTCTGAAGTCAGCCTGTTCATCATTTCTTATAGCACAATAGCATTCCATCATATTCATATACCACAACTTGCTCAGCCATTCCCCAATTGATGGTCATCCTCTCAATTTCCAATTCTTTGCCACCACAAAAAAAGCTGATATGAATATTTTTGTACATGTAGGTCCTTTTTGAATTGCATATACTGATCCCCGTTAGAATAAAGGCAGGAAGGTTTGTACTCCTCTTCCCCAAATAATGAATATACTAATTAAGTAACTATCAATTTTCTGCTCATTTTAATGTTTTAAAGAAAATGCCTACAATTTATTTTAAACTATGTAAATTCATCTATTTTGATCCTTCCCAGCAATGAGGATAAAAAGTACATCTTTCCTCTATTTTATATTAGCCCCTAGAAGCAAAATGTTTTAGCTTAATTAAAAACATATTGGCAGAATTGTATTTCAGAGACACTTGAAATGAACATTGTTGGTGAGCTTTCTATTAGAGCAATTCCTATTTGCAATCACGTATTCACAGCTGTTTTGGTGGATGACAATAGTTTTATATGTCACCATTTCAGAGGGGTTATCTCAGCATATTTTTTTCCTTTTTGGTTTAGGTATTCTATTGTTGGCTGCAGTTTATTCAGCATTGATGACAATGGCACCATCATTACAACTGAACCTCTGGACCGGGAGATAGCTATATGGCATAACATAACTGTTATAGCCACTGAAAAAAGTGAGTAAGAATTTAGGAACATCATGTGCTTTTATGTACTGCACAGATGTATTTTAATTGTTATCATAGTGCCCCTTCCTGAAAGGAGGGGATTCATATTTCTTAATCATGATATTGTTGTGGCTGCTTGTTATGAGACATTATTTGAACCATTAGATTAATGAAAACAGAATGTATATCAGCTCCAAGGAAGGTCTTGCACTTTTTCATAAAAGATATCAAACTTGAAAGGGAAAAAACAAAGAAGTTACAATGGAAGAGAAGTAGTAACACTATTGACATCTGAATTATTCACCTGATATAAGACTTTATATTAAATGTGACCCCTGTTAGTTTTATAGCAGCCTTCTTTAATAGTGTAAAATAAGCCAATCTATTTTTAATATCAATCAGAAGACTGCTCTGAAAATTAATTGATAATGTTGCATATAGTTCAAGGAGTCTAGCTGCCCAATAAAATGAATTCCAGTAGGCCTTCCTGTATGAATTCCAACTATTCGCTTTTTCTGAAAGTAAAATGATAATTGCTTTTGTTCACATGTTCTATCATTATGGATAATTTGCTATAGGGGATTTCCTTGCATGTTTGGATCAGCTATTAGTAATTTTTTGAGTTAAAACACATTTAAAATTACTTTTATTAGAGAGAGAAAGAAATAAGAGAAGGGAACTGAAATGATTTAAGTGATGCCAATCTGATATTATATAGCTTAACCAAGTTCTCCATGTTCAAAAAGAATCAGTTGTGGGAGCCATTCTAATGGATGAATTCAAAGTAATCAATATTATTTCAATTAGGTATCAATGAATACTTGATTCTACTTGTTAAATTGATTACAATGGAGCCCCAGTTCAATTTCCAATTTAGGTCACAAAAATTAAGCTACAAGTGGTTAATATAATAGGTCTTTAGATTCAGCCTCAAATATCATGCATAATTCAAAATATATCTATTATAAAATACTTCTATAATTATTTTATTGATTAACTGATTTGAAAACATTTAGAATTATCAAATCTGAAATGTTACAAGGTCCAACATATGTCCAAACTGATCTTACATATTAAATCCAATAATCTTTCTTTAATGTATTTTATAAAAGATTTTAAATGAAAAAAGTCTCATTTCTCAACTTATTAGAAAGTGGGTAGGTGTTATGGTGGAATGCAGTACATCTTTGGCATATTTCTGTCTTGCATTGAATACTGCTATGGAAACACTGCAGGATGACTGGTCTGTGTTCTGAATCTTCTATTTAACTAAACAATAAAAGATATGAGAATAAATGTTACAATGGAATAAATGTCTCCTGCAGCAACAGAAATGCCAAGGCTTTCAATGTCAAGAGACACAAAGATATTTATTATAAAAGCAGAGAGCCTTTATTCCTTGAGCTTTTCTGTGACAAAATTCATTATTTATTATGTCACTTTATGTATCAATTGGGAAAGAAGTAGAGATAGTTCAAGAATAGTTTAGACATCTATGAAAATGAAATAACCACAAAATATTTTAATATTTCACTTACTTTAAAGTAATAATAATAAAAATGTTCACAACTGCATTTACTGTAACGTTATTTACCCTTCATTCTAGAGGGGAAAAAAAAGAAATGTCATATACCCATTTTATGTACCAAGTCAAGTATTCATTGAAGGATATAACAAATAGACGTCAAGTTTAGTTGCTGTTTAAAAAAAACAACAACACTTTTTATGTGCGTTGTACACAACTACTTTCACTTTCTATGGGCATTCTCACATTCCTGAGGTTAGATAATTCAATAGTGAATATCTTTACATTTTTATGTTAATTAGAAAGTTTATTTGTTTATAGGGGAAAATCCACTGTGTTAAATAGAGATTAATATCAGGATTTTTTTTCAGAATGTAGCAAGATTAAATTTAAATATTTGTATCAATAGGGTAGCTGCTACACTTAACTAGAAGAAAAACAAATTAAGTTGTTCACATGTCATGGACTATTACAGTTATATATTATAGTAAGGGCTATCCATATTTCATTATGTATTGTGGTAAGGTTTACAATGATTTTTCAAGCTATATAAACAGGTTATGTATTATCACTAATAACTGATATTAAAAAGAGGATTTATCCTGTAGCCTTACATTGAAAAGACTAAATCAAACAAGGCAGATCATGTGCTGTTGACTTCTGTTTAATGGTGTCTATGCATAGAACATGACATCACCAAAATAAACCCAAAACTCCAAAAGCCATAGAAGAGTTACCAAGGTATATTAATGACTTGCTCAATTTCTCCATATAAGAGGTTAAAGAATTCTGTGACTAGCTGAAGGTCTCAAAATCTATGATATCAGCAAGTAATGTCAAATATCTTTTGATTTAACATGAAGAGTAGTATTTTTACATGAAAAAAAAAACATTGCCTCTGCTAATGTGACTAACATACATGGAAAACTATACCACCTGGCCTACAGCAATGCAAATGTAAAGGGTACCATTATGTAAGTTTTTTGAGAAGGGGGGCATTTTCAATTTATTGTCCACAAATCCTCAAAGCTTGTCTTCAACATAGAAAGAACTTAAGGTACACGTAGCTAGGTGGCACAATGGATAGAGCTGCAGGCCTGGAGTCAGGAAGACTCCTGTTCCTGAGTTCAAATGTGGCCTCAGGCATTTACTAGCTGTGACCCTGGGTAAGTCACTTAACCTTCATTGACTCAGTTTCCTCATCTGTAAAATGAGCTGGAGAAGGAAATGGCAAACCACTCTAGTGTATTTGACAAGAAAACTAATGGGGTTCCAAAGAGTCAGACATGACTGAACAACACAACAACAAAGGTATGCTCACTGAATTGAATTGAATGTGATGCTTAAGTTTCAATGAAATTATATTTGTCTAGCAACGTGCTATTGAGTTGAAAGGAAATAGGATTAGCTGATTGAGTGGATTAAAAATCTTTATGATAAAGCGTTTTGCCTGAATTATTAATAGTACATGTGCAACAGAATAAATCTATATTCAGAAATGTCTTAAACTATGTGAAAAATTTTTGACAGTGAAGATAGAAATACTTTATATCACAATAATTGTTTATTTGGTCTAAACAAAAAAAGGAGGAAAATAAAGTAGTTTCAAAATCCTAAAATATTAAATGAAAGTATGCATATGTATATCCATGTCTACTATATATGACATTAATTCCTTGAGTTGTTTCTGATTTGTATATCATTTAGTTAATAAGCATTTATTAAGCACCTACTATCTGCTGAACACTATTCTAAGTGCTGGAGATACAAGGGTAAAAGTCTCAAGGAAATTTCCTCAAGGTAATCAGAGTCAAAATGGGGGAACTATATACAAGGTAGATATATACAGAATAAATGGGAGATTCCTTCTATCTAGGGAAAGGACTAGATTTAAAGAAAATCAGGGAAGGTTTCTTATAGAAGATTGAATTTTAACTAGGACTTGAAAGAACCTGGGGAATTCAGAAGGCAGAGCTAAGGATAGACAAAATTCCAGGCATTAGGGACAACCAGGGAAAATGCTTTGAGCCAGAAAAGGGAGTGTCAAGTGCAAGAAACAGAACAAATTCTAGTGTCATTGAATTGCAGAGTATGTGGGGGAAGGGGTAAGAAGTAAGGTGTAAGAAAAGTAGAAAGGTAGGAGGGGAAGAAGCTGTGTAGGGTTTTGAATGCCAAATGGAAGATTTTGTATTATATCTGAAGTTGATAAGGATCCAATGGAGTTTAGTGAATGAGATGTGTGGATATGTGAGGGGAAGGGAGAGGTGATATGGACAGATCTGCACTTTAGGAAGACATATTGCATATAACTAAATAAATGTATCTCTCTCTATATATATATGTAAAAATGATACAAGGTTCCATGATACATACCACAGTTCTATCAATATCTACAAAAGATATAAAACAAAGTCTCATGGAGTATAGCATATACAAAATTCATCTTTGTTTCTCTTTCGCTGTCTCTGTCTTTCTATTTCTCTGTAATAGTTAATATGGAATGTCAGTTTAGGTTGCATACATGTGTACTCATATCTTTATTATAAAAGTATATAACTAACTTTACAAATAATAGCAATAAGGCACTATGACAATTGTTTTGAAAAGAATATGAAATCACTAAGCAAAAATCTGAGTGGAAAACTCTATCTTTTCAGTTTCATTAAAGGACAAACTAAGAGGATTCATTAAAAAACACTAGAAATAGCAACAAAAATAAAAACAAAAACAAGAACCAAAAAAACCTAACATTGACAGTCAGTTAATTGGACCCTAAAAGTTTCAGAAAGGGACAGTAATTACCAATGTGAAGTGTAGCTGGAGAAAGGATCAAACAACAAGAATAGTACAATTGAAGATTAATTTTAGGTATTAATTAGGTAAAGTATTATTACAAACATTAAATTTGCTTATGAAATCTTGCAGAAACAGACTAAATGAACTTGAGGTCATGTTCTGTCTCTCTCTTAAAGTTGTTTAAAGTATTTACCTTCCAATTTTAAAATGTATATGTTTTAGAATAATCTAGGAAACAAATTAGTTTTACTTGCTTAGTTTCACATGAGTGAAATTTTTGATAATACAGTTCAACTAATTTATCTGCCAGATTATAGAAGATAACCTCGGGAGAACAGAAGGTTACTCAATAAGAAACTAATTCTCCAAAATACCAGTTGCACTTCTTACAGACTGAATGTTTTTTTTATATAAAACTAATTGTTCTATTAAAAGGAATAAAGTATACCATTTTATAATTTCTTAAAATTATTGAGATTAATTATTCTGAATCCATTCTCTGACAAGCTTACCAGTGAAGTAGGCAAGCTGTTTATCAAGGTGCTAGTTAAATTAAGAGACTCAATATTCCTCACTAAACCAAAAAAGATATATAATTAGTATATAATTTATAAACTTGATTTCATATGCATTTCTTATAACATTTTATTTTGTAGGCTTTACTATAAATTTACATTTTCATTTATAATTAATTAAATTTTTCTCCCCACAAATTTGTTTTTCTTATGTTTTTAAAACAGAACTTCTTGATTTTTAACTTCAAGTAATTTCTTTATTTATGCATTCCAAAACCATTTAAGTTCTTCCTTTGAGCAAGGCATTTTTTCAGGCCCTGAGGAATGTCTGCACCTGATTTCATGAGTATAAATCCTAGTGAGAAAAATCCCTTATATAAATACAGAACAAACATTTAGAGAGTATGAGAAACAACACTTAGGCCCTAGAGAAGCCAGATGAATTATTGCCCAGAGTCTAAGAACCACTATGTGTCAGAAGTAAACTGGAACTGAGGACTGCCCTGACACAGAGTTGGATTACAGTCAAAATTCAGCTCAATCTCTTTTTATAAAATGGCACAAATTACTTCAGAGAATAATTTTAGACCTTCTAGTATAAAAATTAAAAGTAGTAAACATTAAGAATCACTTGAATTTGTTCATGGAAACCAAGATACAAATAAAACTGCAAAAGAAGGAATAAGTAGCTGGCACATGTGACATTTTATCACCAAAATCAAAAGTGAAAATATACATGTATGTAGGGAGACTGTATAGTAACATGAAAGAGACCTGCTTCTGCATTTAGAGAACCTAGATTCGAATCCTAAAACTTGTATTTGCTTTCTATATGACACTGAACAGATCACTTAATATTCCTGAATCTTAATTTCCTCATCTATAAAATAAGTGGGTTGGATTACATGGTTTCTGGGGTCCCTTTCAGCTCTAGATCTAGAATGCTATGACATGCAACTACTCTATACATTACATTAACATGCATGCACATACATACATATATTTGCATGTATATATGCATATATATTGAGTGAATGTGTATATGTATGTGTGCATGTATATATTATGTGTGTGTAGATAGCCAGCCTTGAAATTGGGAAAACCTACCTTCTTTGTACTGCTTCTGATATATCCTAGTTATGTGAACATAGGGAACTCACTTAACTTTTCATTGAACAAGCTACTTTATCAAAGTTTTAGAAATTTTGCTCATTTCCATTGACAAATAGTGTCCCCTCACTAATGAGTTCTCTATAACTATGGAATGTCATGTCTAATAGATAGCTAGATAGAAAGATGGATAATTAGATAGATTAATAAACAATGCACACATAGACTGTCTTTATGCCTGTGTGATGCTAGGTAATTCAGTTAACTTCTCAGTACCTCAGACACCTGTAAATTACAGAGAAGGTGCTGACCTAAATTAGTACAGCAGTTCCTTTGGAAATAAATAATTATTATCATCCCTCATACTAATTTACATAAATGTATCTTGTCTATGTACTTTTGAGGTAACTGCCTTCACGCAGCATTATTAAGTGATACAAGATTTATAGGGGCTTGGCTTTTTCAATACTTTCTAAAAATTTCCCCATTTACATCTTGCCCTGGTTGGAATACTACAAATTGATAGGAATAGAAATACAAATAAATCCCTGTATCAGATGGCCTTTTGTATTACAGAGTACAAACTTAGGTAAAGATTGTTCCAAAGGTACAATAAAGCTAAACCTAGGTAATCTATCCTTTTTTATAACATAACCAAACTATGGTATAAAGCAATGTCTTCTTCCTTCTTCCTTCATCCCAAAACAGCCACTGCCAATATACATTTTAAGAATTATTGAATATCACTTGCCTGGCACTTAGTAGACATTTTAAATAAATTCTTCTTATATTATATGTATATTGATGCAGAGGTGAGGGAAAAATGAATTTCTCTTTTTTATTTTTTTTACATAGATTTGGACAACAAATGCCTAAAACTCTTATGATAGTGTGAGGCATGTTTAAACTTTGGTCTTCATGAACAATTATTTACCACTTCACATATATTCAACCTGTGCCTCCCTATGATTATAGCAAAGCCTGGCTATTGCTATACCATTTATTCCCAATGATATTATTTCTTGTGATTTTACAGAATTTCCAAATAAAATATGATATGTGAGGGTTTCCTAAATGGACTACATATTCTATTAAGTGCTTTAAAACCAATGAGTTTATGAAAATAAAGGACTTTAATGTTTTAATTTCATTTCCTTTTTCCCCCCAGATAATTCACAACAAGTATCTGAGGCACATGTGCATGTGCAGGTTCTGAATGTCAATGACCATGCCCCTGAATTCTTCCAGTACTATGAGACATATGTTTGTGAAAAGGCAAATGCTGGGGAGGTAAGAGGCTGATCATTAGTTCAATGAGTTAGTTCAATCGTCATTACACATATCGTATAATGAGCTTCCTTTAATGATAGTATTTTAGTATTATATACCCGCATATAAGGAAAGTTTATTATTCCACTATCCTGATCATAAGTTTCTCAACTGTAAACTGAAGGTTTTACTAAAATGATTTCTGAGATCTTATCTTCATCATCTCTATTGCCAACAATCTCTTAAATGCATTTTTCTATTTCTAGTAGTAATAGTAGTAGTAGTAGTAGTAGTAGTAGTAGTAGTAGTAGTAGTAATAGTAGTAGTAGTAGTAGTAATAATAGTAGTAATAGTAGTAGCCATAGTTTTCATCATCACTGTATTAGTGCTGAAAACTCAGGTCTTTTTATTTGGTAATTTTCTACTGGAAACCACTTCACAGTACAAAATTGATTGAGAGATACAGAGAATGTGAGACTCAACTGTTTTTCATTATTAATTTAAAAATAAATATTTTTATATATATACCTTAAAGGAATTAAGCTTTTCTAGCAAAGTGTCTCTCCTGCATGTGTAATGATGGAACAAGTTTCCATGATAGATATAACTAGAGAACTTCTTATTCATTTTTTTTTTCTGAGAATCAACATAGAGAGATAAAATTGGAGGTATATTCTTACCATGTGTCCATTACCACCATAGAGGATATCCTTTATGAAGTCCAAATAGAAGAGGGATTCCTTATACATGGAAGGTTACATAGATCCTCCTATTTCTGGTTGGCATTGTTTACACTGATTTTTTTTCTTCTTTTTTATTAATTTATTTTGATTTATCAACAATCACTTCCATATGCTTTTGAGTTTAAAATTTTTCTCCCCCTTCCTCCCCACCACCCTCCCCAAGATGGCACACAATTTGATATAGGTTATACATATACATTCCTATTAAACATATTTTCACACTAGTGATGTTGTAAGTAAAAATTAAAACCAATAGGAGTAACCACCAAAAAAAAAAAAAAGGAAACAAAACTCAACAGAAGACAAAGAAATAGCAATTCAACTTCCATAGTTCTTTCTTTGGATGTGGATAGCATTTTCCATCATGAGGCCTTTGGAGATGTTTTAGATCCTTATATTGCTGGGAAGGGTTAAGTTTATCAATATTAGTCATCGCACAACATGGCTGTTATTGTGTACAATGATCTCTTGGTTCTGCTCACTTCACTCAGCATCAGACCATACAAGTCTTTCCACGTTTTTCTGAAGTCAACCGGTTCATCATTTCTTATAGCACAATAGTATTCCATTACATTCACATACCACAACTTGTTCAGCCATTCTGCAATTGATGGGCATCCTCTCAATTTCCAATTCTTTGCCACCACAAAAAGAGCTGCTATGAATATTTTGTACATGTGGGTCCTTTTCCCATTTGTATGATCTCTTTGGGATATAGCCCTAGAAGTGCTATTACTGGGTCAAAGGATACGCACATTTTTATAGACCTTTGGGCATTGCTCCAAAGTGCTCTCCAAAATGGTTGGATCATTTCACAACTCCACCAACAATGCATTAGTGTTCCAATTTTCCCACATCTTCTCCAACATTTATCATTTTCCTTTTTTGTCATGTTGGCCAATCTGATAGGTGTGATGTGGTACCTCAGAGTTGTTTTTAATATGCATTTCTCTAATCAATAGCGATTTAAAGCATTTTTTCATATGACTATAGAAGGCTTTAATTTCTTCATCTGAGAACTATCTGTTCATATCCTTTGACCATTTATCAATTGGAGAATGACTTGTATTCTTATAGATTTGACTTAATTCTCTATATATTTTAGAAATGAGGTCCTTATCAGAGAGACTGGTTGCAAAAATTCTTTCTCAATTGTCCACTTTCCTTCTAATCTTAGTTGCATTGGCTTTGTTTGTGCAAAAACTTTTCAATTTAATGTAATCAAAGTTTTCCATTTTGCTTTTTGTAATGTTTTCTATCTCCTGTTTGGTCATGATTTCTTCTGTTCTCCATAGATCTGATAGGTAAACTATTCTTTGCTCTCCCAATTTGCTTATAGTATCAGCCTTTATATCTAAATCATGAACCCATAATGACTTTATTTTGGTATATGGTGTGATGTTTACACTGATTATAATGAAGTGTAGAATACTCAGGAGCCTCCTAAGGAAGATCTATAGATACTCTAAACAGATCAGAATATGCATCTTTACAGGAGAAAAAACAAACTAGTAAACAAAAGATGAAGAAAGCATATGGTTCATATTATGATGTGGAGCTGATGAAGGAGTCCATTCTGTTAGACCATCAGTACAAGCAATATCATGAATAAACACTATTGGTGGCCTGTGAACTGGACTTAGGACAGAATTGGAGGAAAAGATCATACAGTACTAAATGGGGGAATTATGCAGTAGGTCTAGTGGTGCAGTAATAGTAACAATTTATAATTACCAAATGTTTTAATGTTTGTGAAATGTATTCATCATAACAGTGGAGTGGGTAGTGCTAATTTCATTATGCGTCTTTTATGGTTAAGAAAACTAAGGCTCTGAGTATTCAAAAGACTAGCCATAATTATAAGTCCAGTAGATATTTAAGGTAGGCTTCAACTGAGGTCTCCTGAGTTAAGTCCAGCCTCTATCCTGTATGGTGCATTGGTTCTCTTGCTGCTATTGAAAACTATTGTATGTCACATAAGCACATATTTTTTAATACCAATATTCTTCTGGCAGGGCTACATGTCTGAAAACTATTAAAAAATAAACACTATGATCTCAGAAAAATGGAAAGTGCAGAAGTCCCAAAGAACGTTGAAAAAAATAACAGATATAAGTAGATTATGACATAACATTAAGTTATTCAAGAAAAGTGCTAAAAAATAAATCTTTTAACATGAATATGGCCAGCAAATTAAATACTCTGCTTGATTGGTAGAAGTAAAAGCTAACTGATAGACAATCTAACCACTTCTTTAATACAAACAAAATTGTGGGTGTATCTTCTGTGGTGCATTTAGGAAAACACATGGACAAAAAGTATTTGGAATAACAGAGCAGACAAAATGATGTTGGGATAAACAACTGGCCTTGGAGTGAGGAGGACCTGTATTTAAATCCCACTTCTGATAACTGATTGTCACTGTGATCCTCAATAATTTACTTAGACACACAGTGCTGTAAGCATCTAAGACTATAAGTTATAGAGAAGGTGCCATACAAGCATTAGTTGAAGGAATTTACTCAGCCAGGAATTCTTTGTACCACTGAAATCATAGTTGTAGTACCCATCCTTAAAAAAAAAAAAAGCATAGCAGTGTTGTAAGCTACATTACTCTAAGGACACTATCATTGATGAGTTCAAAGATCTATCAAATAAAAGTAATAATTCATTCAATGTGGCTATCTTTTTTAAAGTAAGCATAAATAATAGACCTGACACTGCTAATTTTAGACAACATAGGTAAAATAAAAGGAGTATATGTTATGATTACTCATAAATCTAATCAGCAGGACAACATGAAAGTAGAACAATGTCTTAATAAAATGCTTACTGACAAATATTGAAATACAATTACATAATGGTAATGCAACTTATTTCAATTAATATGAGAACTGATCTGTTCTGGATATACAGGTATGCCATAGAAACACCATAGTTTACAGAGTCTTGACTCTGGATTTTGCTAAAATATTAACTGAACTCTACAAAGGAGAGAAACAGTAGTCAGACTTTACCCTTATCCTCCTGTGATGAAAAGATATTTGAAATTGGATAGAGAAAGGATTTGACTTTATACAATGATTGAACTTAGAAGGCATTTAAAAATCTTCCATAAAAATATGCATTTTATGGTGACAGAATTGTTGAAGCATAGTGAAAGATGTGGTTCCTTGAAAATCCACATGGGGAGGAAAAATAACTAACATAAACATTTGTTCTTATAATGATTTTCTAGTATCTAAAAGAAGTGCATTCTTATGTGAGGCATGCATATTTAGTGGGAATAGTGTTGATTAAGTTGATTTTTAGTTCTGGAAAAACAAAACATTGTCTTTGCCTTGTCTAATGAAAAATCAGGACGCTCAAAAATATTTTTACTTATGTCTTTTTCTTACATTATCATAGTTTTCCCCACTATCACTACCATCACCCTCCCATTTCATATAACAAATGGTATTTTTTAAATGAAAATAAAAAAAGAAGAGAAAAACAGCAGCTTTCCCAAACAATACATTGAAAAAGTCCCAAAGCCTGAGCAATGGGCAATGGCTGTGGACCTCCTACTTCCGTGAAAGAGTAACTTCAGAGTGTCCTCTCATATTTCTTCTTTCAAGGTATATTTTATCTTCAAACATTTACTACATTCATTTTTTATTTGATTTGTGTGTCTGTTGTAGTCATTATGTATATTATTTTCTTGACTCTGTTGCTTATTCCACTCTGCATCAATGTGAGTATGTGTACGCACATGAATGCATGTACATGCATACATATTATACACACATGCATATATGTTGGTATATAACACATGCATGTATATATACATATACATATATATATATAGTCTACATATAGTCATTCCATGCTTTGCTATATTCAGAGAATGTATACCATATTCAAATTCATTATTTATCATAGCACAGTGATATTCTATTATATTCATATACCTCAACTTGTTAGCTATTCTTCAACCAATGGGCATCTATATTGTTTACATTTCTTTGCCGTTACGAAAAGTATATAAATATTTTGGCGAATATATGAACTTTCTTCTTATCATTGGCCTCTTTAAGGTATGAGTCCATTAACTGAGTTTCTGGATTAGAGGGTTTGTCCATTTTAGTTATTTCATTTGCATAATTCCAAATTGCTTTCCAAAATGTTTGAATAAATTCACAGCTTAAAGAAATTTTTCATGTGCCTATATCCCCACAACCCTCCCAACCCTGACTATTCCCATATTGTCATTTTTCCTAATTTTCAGGGTTTAAAGTATAATTTCAGCATTGTAATGATTTGTGTTTCTCTTATTATTAGTGATTTGGAGCATGGTTTTCTAGTGGTAATGAATAGTTTATAGTTCTTCTTATACTCTTTGTCCATATCCTTTGATCACTTATTTGTTTGTGAATGGCCTGGATGCTTTTTAAAGTCAGTTCTGGTATGGGAGTAATGGATATTTCTAAAGTAATTATATTGCAAATAGAAGAAAGAGTTAGAAAAAATGCAGAGAGGTAGAAAAACAAGAGTCAAATAAAATCATAGCTATAGAGCTGGAAGGCACTTCAGAGACCATCACGTCTGACTCCCTCCTCCCATTTTATAGCTGGGCAAACTAAGGCCAAGGGAATTAGCCAGTCACAGAAGCTATAAGCATCAAAGGTAGGATTTGACTCAATGTCCAGAACTAGTGCCCTTTTCTTGCTAGTTTGCTAGCATACCAGAAAATGGAGTGAATGAATATAATGGGAAATAAATCCAGGAAACTATATGGGGCCTATTACAGAAAATGTGAATACTAGACAAATTTGTGCTTTATTCAATAGACAAAAAATTCAGTTGCTGTCTAACAGTAGACCAAAAGTATCAGAACTGTGATTTAAAAACTTTTATTTGATAATACTATATAGTATTGATTGAGTGAGGAAGACTATAAAAGTGGCCAAAAGCAGTGCTTCTTAAACTGTGTGACATGACCTAAAATCTTGGCAATAGTAAAAGATTTCTGAACATGCAATGATCAAAAATTAAATAAAAATCAAATGCATAATGAATCTGAGGAGTTTCTAGTAGATGATTGCCCAGATGCATCCAACAACCACAGCCTGGGTTCTGAACACAAAGCATGTGTGCTTTGCATTGCACATGCCCTCAGGCCAGGCAATGCTAACCAATCTTGCTGAAATGGGAAAAAGGGGTCATCAACGGAAAAAAAAGTTTAAGAAGTCTTGGGCTGTACAAAAGGTTCTGCTATAAGAAAGTTTCATTGGGAATTCGATTCAACAATGTGATAAAGTTTTATTAAGTATCTAATATGCATAAAAACACCTTGCTAGGCTCTGGGGATACTAAACTTCAAACAAAATAATCCCTCCACTCAAGAGCTTATATCCTAGATGGGGTAGGGGAGAACACATTCAATATATATAAACTTCAGTATCATGTAAGAAAATGGAGCAGACAAAATATATGTTACCTGGGAGGAACAGGAGAAGGCTTAATGGAGGAAGTAACATTTGATCTGAGACTTGAAGGAATGAAGGATTTTTTGAGATGTAAAGATAAAGAAGGAACACTTTACAAGCAAAGGAGATAGCTAATATGAATGTATTGAGAGAAGTATAACATTCATGACAGTCCAGTTGGGTTCACAAAAGGGAATATTACAAAATGACTCTAGAAAAGCAGAAGAGTCAGATTATGGAAAGCTTCCCATGCTATGTTTGAGAGAAGTTTTCCATGAAGCAATAGGAAACCACTTAATATCTTTGGCCAAGGTCATAAGTTCACAATCACATCTGAGCAAGATATTTTGAAAGCTATTTTAATAAATTCAAGAGGGAAAATATTGGAAGCAAGAAGAACATTACTGCTCTGTTAACAGTAATTCCATTGAAATGTGAGGAAAGACTGAACTTGGTTGTAGTAGTGTAGAAAATTGTATATGTCACTTAATTTCTATTAACTACACTAATAGTTTCTTCTAATATGTAAAATAAAGACACAAATTGTCTTACAGATAAAATAATTGTTATAAGGTGAAATTAGAGTTTTAGTTCAATATTTTTCATTTTAACAAATTCCTATTCTGTGCCTATTATGTACAAGGTACTGTATTAAGTACTGGAATTGCAAAGATAGATAACAATCAAAGAGTTCTTCACAAGGAATGGGCTGCCTTAGGAGGTAATGTGTTCCTCCTAATGAGAGGTTTTCAAGAAAATGCTGGATGACTACTGGTTTAACATAGACAAAATTATTTTACAGGAATTATTTGAGTTGGATAGTGACTGACTTCTTCCAACTTTGATTTTTTTCCCCCCAATTATGTGAATCTATTAGTCAAGAAAGGTTTCATGGAGGATAGAAGTTATGTACTTAAGCAAAGGAAGATAGTAGAATCTATTCTAGAAGTGGAAAATGGCTTGCCCACAGACCATCAACCTCTTAATGAGTAAATATATATTCTAGACTCTAGGTATGAGAGAAAGTTACTAGTGTCTAAAAAAGATTATTAACAAAAAAATATTAGTTTATGTTCTCTACTTGTAACTATCTCTGGGTAAAGGAAATATTTTATTTATGCCATTATTTTTTTTTTTTTATTGATGTCATTTTAATTTCCCCTACTGGCTTCTTTGAATTGTACTTATGGAGACTTCAGATAAAATAAATGTTATGTTTTATTCGTATTGATGAATTGGAACACTGTTTCTGTGCTCATTCTTATTTGATTTGTATTAGTTCAGTTGTCCTGAAAGAGGTATTTGATCATAAGAGCTATTGATTTTAAAGACATCTCCTTCTTCCCATAAACGTCTTCATGCCATTGCCTAAATGAGCATCATGGCATCCATATCCATTTAGCAGAATGAAATCTGTCCTGCTCAATGTATTCCGGTAACCCCTGCTAACAACAATGTAGCATGACTGCTAACTGCCTCCTGCAGGAGGGTTATTGAGTTATCATAAACCTATAGAAGAACACACGCTGCAGGTCTATTGAGAGCAGATATACTGTGTTTAAATTGGAACATCACAGAAAAGGAAGAAAGGAGACTTTCTTCTCACTGCCCCCAGGAAAATTGTTTCCATGGCTTCTAGCAGCAGAAGGAACAATCTAGTTCAAGATATTTCATTCTTCCCTTCCCTCTAGGCATGGTCACTGCCCAACTACAGAGTATAAAAGAGCCCTCAGGCAACTTCCACATTCTGCCTCCACAAGGGTAGGCAGCAGACTTGCTATTCACTCAATTACTTTCTCTGCCATGGGGATCTTCACAGAAAAGTGGTGAAAGGGCCCATCAGTGAACTCTAAAAGAATTCCTTGCTAATTCACATAAATGCGTGGGGGCCCCAGCCCATGGCAATTATGTAGTGAACCCACCTCTTCATAGAGGGAAGATAGCTCTTTCATTCAATTCTCCACACAAATTCACAGAGGATGTTACATTTGATGACTGTTTAATGTCTTCCAAATATCTAGCAATATGCAAAGTGATCTGTTACTAAGTGTGCAAGTCTCTTTCTCTATATTTTATTTTCTTCATCTGCCATATACCCTACCTCTCTCAAAGGATTGTTCTAAGGAAATAACATACACTTACAGTGCTTTGAAGGCATAAACCTCTGAACAAATTTAACTGTTGTAAGAGAAGACAGTTTCTCTTATGGATTCAGAATTGTCCCTTGAGAATGTGGGGAAATGCTACTTTTTAACCATTCAACATCTTTACATGTTATGTTAAAGACACATATTTGAAACAGGTAAATTCAGGCATAGTCTGATGAATGATAATTAAGATTTTCTAGGAGAAAAGGGATCTGTAAATGTTCTAGCTCTAGGATTTAAACCTGGTTAAATTGATTTTCTCAGTCAGTCAACAAATATTTATTAACACTTACATTGTACCAGACACTGCCCTAAGATTTTGTGATTTAAATACAGTGAAAAAACAGTCCTTGGACTCAAAGGGCTTATACTTTAATGTGGGAATACATCACTTAAAAATAAACTGAAAAGCTGTGGAGAAACAAAAGGGCCTTGATGTGAAGTGATATCTAAAGTCCAGAGTGCAGTTTAGAGAAGAATAAAACTGGGCATACTCCTTAAATGGACTTTCTGAAGAGCTTTCTAATGGAGGCACTTTCCAATCAGAAGGCAAGACTGTCAGATCTGAGAATTTGGGGAGTGCAAGTCACTTCTTAGAGACATACTAGTCATTGTAAGGACCCCTTGCACTTTTTTTTCCCATATTTAATTCAGTGACCTAAGACACAAGGATGTGATGAAGCAACTTTGGTTCCTGAAAGCCAATCTGTTAAATTTTCAGCATGAGTATTTATACTTCAGAAATTGGAAAATTATACAGATCAGGGTATGATTTATTGGTTTGTTGATTGTCTAACTTAAGAAAATTGTGGACAAAATGTTAGCAATGCCAATTAAACTTTAAAATATATCACATGTTTCAGAGAGCCAATTGTAAAAAAAAAAAAAAATACTAGCACACTCTCCTGGAACTTTAGACAATTCAATTCTATGACTTCAAAATCAAAAGTTAAGGTACTGATTTCTTTTCCCAAACCCCATTTTTTTCTGTCTAGATGAAAATTATCATTTTAGTTGTTAAGAAAGCTTTAGCAGTTAAGATGGATAGGTGAATAGGCAGTACTATTTTTCTTTCCTTTTTTATCATATTTAAGTCTGGTTGTCATTAAAATTAATTTGTACTGAAGAATCAAAATTGAATTACATTTCTTGATCTTTTTCCTCAGCCAACTGGTTATATAATCTTCTGTCAGTGTTTAAGAAATAGCCTTTACTTTCAAATTTTCCCTTTCTATAGATCTTGGAAAGTATCACAAAATTTTGGTTTAGCCTCTGAAATTGGTTCAAACTGAAGAATTACATTTGGACATATCAATTGAAAAAGTAGCTTGTAGACAAGGAAAATAAAGTAAAATAAAACAGGTATTTTTGGTAATGTTCTTACAAATCATCTGTCTCTTTCAATGGGTGTTCTGAATAGGATTTTCACTAGCCCCTTATCTTACAATTATCCACTCCCATATAATTTACACATTAGCTGGTGATTTTACCCTGTGAAACCATTCATTTAGTTGCAAATACTTAGAACATTACTTTAGTATTACATAAAGTAAGTCTTGATCAATACTGTGTCGACCCAATAAAAATCAAGATAAGCATCAGAGTGTACATTTGTTTATGATCCTGAATCTTCCCTCTACTCTCCTTCTTTCCTTTTTCTACATAGGATGCATCTGTTGCCAAAAATAACAAATATTTCTGTCATCTGACGAATCGTATGTTAGTAATCTGAACTAAATTAATGTAGTTTCTAAAATTAATCCCAGAAAACTCCTACTACATTTAACATCAGTCATCATGATCATCCAGTAAGTAATTAAATGTCTGTGAAGTGCAGAATTATCATATTATATAAAATATAATTATTTATTATTAAATAATGACATAAATTATTATTAAGAACATCTTGCATTTATATAGAAACTTATGGTTTGCAAAGTGCTCTACATATGTGAGACCATTTGATCTTTAAAACAATGCTGTGTACAATGGTGTTGCAGCAATGGTGTTAATATTGTCCTCATTTTACTGTTAAGGAAACTGAGATAGACAGAAATTAAGTTAATGACCTGGATAGTAAGTCACTAAGGTAGGTTTTGAATTCAAGTCTTTCTGACTTCAGATCCAGAGCTATAACTACTGAACTCCCTAGTTGTCTTTTTTGCATTTTGGAATTGGTATAATTCATACACAAAGCAACTCAGGATTCATTCAAGGTACTTTTTCAGGTTAGGGAAAGTCAGAAAGACATTGCTCTTTTGAGACAGCTAGGTGGCACAGTAATTAGAATACTGGGTTTGCAATCAGGAAGACCTGAGTATAAATCCTGCCTCAGACACTTACTAGTTGTGTGACCCTCAACAAGTCAGTTAACCTCTGTCTGTCTCAGTTTTCTCTACTGAAAGATGGGGGATAATAATACATACCTCACTGTGTTGTGGTGAGAATACAATGAGATAATATTTGTAAAGTGATTAAGATAGTACCTGGTACAAAGTAGGTACTTAATAAATGTTTGGTCGCTTTCCCCTTTTTGGAAAATATTCCTTAGAATTCTGTATGAGAAAGTAATTGATCGGTGACATTACCGAGGAAGTCAAAAGAAAGGCTGTAGCAAAAAGCACATGTGTTGAGGAATCTATTCATTAGGAAAGAAAAGGCCATGGAAGGTAACTTTCCTAGCAACATGTGACTTAGGAACACCTGGGTTTGAGGTTTTTTTAATTAATTTATTTTGAATTATCAACAATCACTTCCATAAGCTTTTGAGTTTAAAATTTTTCTCTCCCTCCATTCCCACATCCCTCCCCAAGATGGCACAAGATCTGATACAGGCTATACCTATACATTCCTATTAAACATATTTTCACATTACTGATGTTGTAAGTAAGAATTAAAACCAACAGGAGGAACCACCAGAAAGAGGACACAAAACATAACAGAAGAAAAAAAATAGCAAATAATATGCTTCAATCTGCATTCAAACTCCATAGTTCTTTCTTTTTTGTGGATAGCATTTTCCATCATGAGACCTTCAGAGATGTCTTAGATCCTTGTATTGCTACGAAGGGTTAAGTCTATCATTATTAGTCATTGCACAATGTGGCTGTTATTGTGTACAATGTTCTCCTGGTTCTGCTCACCTCACTCAGCATCAGACCATACAAGTCATTCCAGGTTTTTCTGAAGTCTGCCTGCTCATCATTTCTTACAGCACAATAGTATTCTATTACATTCATATACCACGACTTGTTCAGCCATTCCCCAATTGATGGGCATCTTCTCAACTTCCAATTCTTTGCCACTGGGTTTGACTTTTTCCCCAGGTCCTTGCTAGATTTGTGATCCTGAGCAAGGTACTTAATTTTTCTTAACCTCAGATTCCTCATCTCTAAAATGGGAATAATAATGCCTACATTTTTAAACTAGATTTGAGTCAACTAGGTGGCACAGTGGAGAAAGAGCTAGACCTGGGTAAAATATGTTTTCAGATGCTAAGTAGCTATGTAACCCTGGGTAATTACTTAACCTTTGTGTGTCTCAGTTTTCTCAAATGTAGAAGCTGGATAATTATAGAACCTCCCTTCTAGAGTTGTTTCAGTGTTAAATGAGAATATTTGTAAAGTGTTTAGTGCAAGTGCTTGGCAGATAGAACTTAATAAATGCCTTAAAAATTCCTTTTAAAAGTCAGTTAAATGGCTCAGTGGATAGAGCACTGGTCTTGGAGTCAAGAAGACCTTAGTTGAAATCTAGCCTCAGATAAATATTAGCTGTGTGACCCTGGACAAGTCACTTAACCTCTGTCTGCCTTAACCTACTGGAGAAGAAAGTTGTGAACCACCCCAATATCTTTGCCAAGAAAACTCCATGGACAGTACTGGCGTGCTATGATCCCTGTGATGACAAAGAGTGAGACACAACTGAATGACTGAACAAAAACAATAAATATTTGTTTCCTTCTATCCTAACACTTAAGTTTTCTGGTAAGATTAAAGATATAATGTACATGAAAATGCTTCACAAAATTTAAGCAATATATTGATATTAGGGAGTAGTAGTAGGAGTAGTGGTCTTCATTGAGGTTTTTTCTTTGTATCTGAGGTGCCAGACTTATTGAAGTAGCATCTCTGTCCAGACATGAGCTTGTTCCCATGACTGACAAGGTAAGATTTTGGATTTGATGCAAATGTCTTGTGTCCACCCTGGACAGCCCTCTCCCACCTATTATGGAAGTAGTAGTATCAGATTCCTGATTTTTCAGAAATCTCAAAGTTCATAGCATGACAATACAGACATAAATATGCAACACCTGCAGAGGTCACCTAAGGGCCAAATAATTAGCCTACTCTGGTTCTAGAACGAGCTCATAACCCGCAACTATGTAGGTTTGGAAAGAGGGCTATTGTTTTAGATCGTGTAACAGACATTAAAAGAATCTGATGTAAATACAGTCTGTTGATTTTACTGTTATTTTTCCTATTTATGTAAATTAACCATTTTCAGTATTATCATGTGATACCATTTAATTAATAGCAAAAACTCTTTGGTGTTTTGAAGGGGGAAGGGAAGGGAAGAGAAAGGGAGGAAAGAAGAGAAAGAAACAAGCATTTATTATCTACTATGTGCAAAACTCTTTGAGGTCTATAGGGTGTTCAAGGACTAACACCTTTTCAGCGCTGCTCATCTGACTTTGGTTTATAACTGGCACTGAACTCAAAACTGTGACTTCAAGAAACTATAGCATGTGTAGTGGCCACACTCTAGTAAAACCATCCGGGAAGATGGGCTAAACCAGTTTGAGGGCCTCCAACTTTCAGTGAGATATGGGATGTCTAACCCAATCATGTGAAGACTTTCCTGACAAAATGGGCAGATAAGAACAATTTGTTCCAATGGTCAAGAAGGAGGCTGAGGCAGGCTCTGTGGAGTGCTTAGAGCTTGATCAAATATCAAAGACACTAAGGTCATATACTATATCCCAGGCCATTGCTAGTCATCTTGACTTATGTCTTCCTACTGGACTTTGATGACTCTGGAATCCAGAGGCTGATGACTTTGTGCAACTTTGCCTCATTTAAATCCAGTTCATGCATGAAGCAAGACATCACACCTTGATATCTTTGGTCCTCTTCAAAAAATGAAGGACAAACAAACTAAACAAATGTCAGATTTTTAATATTGGAAGTAGTGGGGAATCACATCTTCATTTGATAACAACTGTTCTGCTTGTTTTGGACTCCATGATCAACATCATACCACTACTCCCCACCCCACATAGCAGAAGCGTATGACCAGGAAATTTATTATTGTGTAGACTGCTTCAGCTTTGATATCCACACATCATTAGTGCTCTCAGTTGCTTCTGCCACTGTGATGAAAGAGAGCAAAAATTCCTCACATAGCCTTCCTTCATAGAAGGCTCAAAATCACAGACATTTCTTCACCTGCACCAGTTGTTCTGCTTGGTGTTGACTCTATCACCATGCCTATCATCCTCCTCATCATCCCTGTGCCAGGTTCTCTCTAGTATGTTCCCCCTTTTCAGCTCCATTTTGGGGACTCTTTCCTCATTAGGATGTAAGCTCTGTGAGAACAGATACTGTTTTTCTTTTACTTATTTATATCCTATGAGCTTAGCATGGTGCCTGGTACATAGTAGTGCTTAAATGTTTTTCACATTGAATCAGATTAACATGAAGAGCCTATGTAGAAATTAATTTTAAACAAATTGGAAACTTTGAAGTATTTTGCTTCATTTTTTCAAGGATCTGAGATTTTGTTAATGACTTGATTACTTCCTCTGCCAATTCAGAGTAACTTTCCCTTTACACTTCAGTAGGCAGCATTCAAAAGTTACAATGAAAAAAATATCACTTAGGGGGCAGCTAGGTGGTGCAGTGGATAGAGCACCAGCCCTGATGTCAGGAGGACCTGAATTCAAATCTGGCCTCAGACCAAACACTTGACACTTACTAGCTGTGTGACCCTGGGCAAGTCACTTAACCCCAATTGCCTGAAAAAAATCACTTAGAGGATAATTCTCTGTGATTATAAGCCTCTGCAGCCTCTCTAGGTTGATCCTAAGAAAAGAGACAGGGCATATTGATAAAGCCTGTCTAACTTAGTATGGATTGTCAAAGATTACATGGCAGAATAATTCATGGGGTAAAATTAGAAGGCAGTGGTATACAGAAGGGTCTTATTTCACTTTAGGTTTTTTGCATCCTCAGTGCTTGGAATACAATAGACACTTAATAAAGACATGTTGATTGATATTGCTAATATAAGTTGGAAGTCCATTCTTTTCCCACATTGATGAACAGGGGACAACACTGGGGGGCGATGGCCTAGTGTTCTGAAGGTTGTGTCCTAGAGAAATTATAAAACAGAACAGACTGGTAGCCATAAAGTATTATAACACCAGGGGAAAAGCCTCCTCAACCCAGTTTGGGTTTACTATGGAGTAAAGACTTATTTACACAATTTGAATTATGGCTTTGAATAGTGCTATAGACTTTTAGAATCTAATATCACTTCTAATCCATGATGCTTGGCAGAGAATTATTACATAGAATATATGTGTGTGTGTGTGTGTGTGTGTGTATGTATATATATGTGTGTGTATATGTATATATATATGTATATATGTATGTATGTGTATGTTTTGAAATGTGTATCATCCAATTTTTGCAGTACATTTTTAATAATTAGATTACATGAACTTCATTTAATTGATTAAAAATAACACCTATTTCATCTTACTGGTGAAGAAACGTAGCTTTTTTTCCCTCAAAAACCGTTGTCAGAGAAGAGGGAAATACTCTTGTCAATAAATAAGTAATTTGAAGATGAAAAAGAAAAGCAGTGTGATATAATAGAAAAAAAAATAGTTTGACCTGGATATCTGTTCCCACTTTGTCTGGTACTAGATATATGTTCAGAGGGAACCCATTAAACTTCTATAACATCAGTTTCCTTAACTCTAAAATGAAGGAATGGATATATTCTAGAATGAAATTAGCGAGCTTTCACTATGTGCCAGATATTGTGCTAAGTTTTGGAGAAATAAATAGAAAAATTGAGATAACCCTGGCATTCAAGTAACTTAACCTCTAATAGAAGAAGACTTCTAATTTAGAAAAATGATGGCCAAGGTATATTTCTTTTTGTTCCAGGGACTCATGGAAATGGTGAGTTAATCCAAAGAATAATCAATCATTTGATATGCTGTATAATCACAATTTTTTATTTGTTTGATGGCCCCAAGCAGGAAGTAGAAAGCAGGGTGGGGGCAGTTCAGTAGGACATACGATAATATAGACCAGGTAAACAGTTGTCTGATTGGATGAAATAAAGCATGAACTGGGGAACCAGATAAACATAAAGAACTAAGTAAGTTTGGATTGATTCAACCCCAAAGTGGCAATTCCCTAGTTGAGTGGATTAGTATCACTAGCATATTATGTGGATTCTGGAGATCTGGTGTGGAGGTTACTGGTATAGATGGCGAGAACTAAGACCCCAGAGTCAGGGCCATCATAAGACGGTACAAGTAGACATTTGAACATCTGAACATTTTATAAATTGAAACATATTCAGGGAGCCACCATTTATCTATGGGGAAAATAATATTTTATTAGCCCAATTAATTCTACATCATGATTAGTTTTTAACAAATAATTACCACTCAACTCAATGTGTATAAGTTATCATGAAATATTTTTAATATCAATTTTCAGTTTTGATATATGTGTTATGTTGGAAAGAACATCAGATGTATAATAAAGAAATTTGGATTTGAGTTTTGTTTTTGATGCTTGTTATCTGTGGGATCATGAGAAAGTTATTTAAATTCCTTGAACCTCAATTCCCTTATTGTAAAATGGTGAAAACAAAACATCATATATACTTCTCAGTGTTGTTGCAAGGAAAGGATTTTGTAAAGCATAAATATTCTGTACAGATTGAATATAAAGTTATTGTTAGATTAATACATTATTCCTTATTATCTTCAATTTGTACAACTTAAATTTATTTTAATCTATTAATTTCAAAGGGATATACAAACATTTTAATGTATTAATATTAATTAATTTTGAAAAAAACATTTTATTTTTAGTATTATTAATGTTGCAAGATGGTTAGAAATTATGCAGAATAAGTCAAGCAAAGAAATGGTTTTCATATATTTAGCAATTTAATCAAGCCAAGTGTATTTTTAAACATCAGAATCATGAATAAAACACTATAAAACATGTTTTCAGGCAGAAAAAAAATGTGTTAAAAGCTATTTAAAAACAAAAGAAAACTTTTAATTCAACTCCTAGATTATTAGAGCAACCAAATTAATGAGTCTTAAAGTAATAGAATTTGTGGCAATTAGATTCCAGACCAATCAATAAGCCATCTTATATAAGCCATACCTTTGTCTTAACATCAAGGACATGGGATTTTTTTAGAATCTTTTGATTCAAAAACAGCTAAGGAAGAATGCTTCAAAGTCTAACCCTGCTTTTGTCCCTTGTTATATGCATGAATGTTTTCATTTGTTATGGATTGGGGTAAATGCATAAAAAATGGTAGGGCTATATCTCTAACTTTTTCTGCAGACTGGCAATAGAGATCAAAATGTACTTTAGACATCCTTGACTATATTTTTGGTTTGTTTGTTTGTTTGTCATGAATTTCTTTAGTGGCTGGGATTAGATCAGAATTTAATTAAGAAATGGTCAGTGTACTTATACTTATTGTCACTCAGTAATTATGAATACAAAGTCTGCAGATAAAGATGAAAGGCTACCTTAATAAGAAACATGATTTTCCTATTGATTATTATTCTTTTATTGCTTTCCATTGAAAATGGTGGCTAATTCCAGCAAGAAATGAAAGAACGTAAGAGCAAGGGTAGATATAGATATCAATTTTCCATTGTGGACCATGTGGACTAGTAGGTATTTTTACATACACACACACACACACACACACACACACACACTACCATACTACACACACATATACACAATCATGACCAAATATTGAGCTCTATTAATAAGAGTACACATGGGTACTTTTACTTACTTTTTTTCCCTTTCTAATACATCATGGTATGGTGAAGAGAATACTGGTATTACAGTCAGAACACATGATTATAGGGCTTCGTCTATAACCTTTGTCAAGTCTTGGGTGAAGAAGTTGTATACACGGATGGTTGTGGCAATTAGCCACAAAATATTCCAAGAAAACAGTAATAACAACAGCAGCAGCAGCAAAAGTAGCAACAATGACAGCAATAACAACAGCAAATATCTCACTTTTCCAAATATGAACAGATGAGGGAACTACATTTCATATATACATACATACATATATACATGTATGTATGTGTGTGTGTGTATATATATGTATAAAACAAAGGACCTATTTCAATCCCTTTATTTTGCAAATTAAGAACTAAATAAATGCAGAATTTAAGAATTGAAGGGGGGTGGCAATTGAAGGGAGTGTCAAGATGGCAGAGCAAGAACAGCATTCTTGCTATGCTGTCTCAATAAACCCCTGTGTAAAAACTTAAAAATGCATCACACCAACTTATGAGTAGAAAAACCAACAAAAAGTAACAGTCATTTTTCCAGCTCAGGGCAAGTTAGGAAGATAAAAAAAAATGCTCTGTGGACAATGGGGTTGGAGCTATTCAAGAACACAATGCAGCAGAAATCCCACTTTCTATGGACCATGGAGGCTGTGAGAGCACCCAATACTTAGGGATAGTAAGGGGACTGAACACCTGGTTGGAAAAAAAATCTAGGGGATTTTGTTGCTAGCACTGGGACCAGGATCAAGCACCATTTAGCAGCTCTTTCTACCATTATCCACTTCCTGGTATCAGTTCCAGGACAGAAAATGGTTGCAGTAATGAGGGAACAGGGACCCTCCCAAGGTAAGGAGCAGAGCTCAGGACAGGTGACCATTGGTCAGATTTCTTCCTTGATCATACCACTTTGGAAACACCAAAATTTTACAAGTCCCTAGACTGATATGTGAAAGCAGTAGAAAAATATAAGACACAAAAACTCAAGCCAGTAATCCATTTTAGAGCTGAACTTAGATTATCTCTAACATAAAGTCCAAAGTGAACAATTAGGCTGAGAAAAAGAGCAAACAACAAAAAATAGGAATTTGAACATAAAAAGCTATTATAGTGACAGTGATGCTCAAGACACAAATTTAGAAGATAATGACTTGAAAACACCTACAATGAAAGCCTCAAAAAATGTAGATTTGATGTAAGCCAACAAAAATTCCTAAAAGAAGTAAAGAAAGAAATAAAAAAGAGCAAAAATGATTTTTAAAATCAGAGAAGGGTAGATAAAAAAATGGGAAAAGAAATGTGAGTTATGCAAGAAAAGTATGAAATAACTCCTTAAAAATTAAAAAATGGTCAAGTTCCACTTGACTCCATGAGACATCAAGAAGCAATAAAACAAAATCATAATGCTAAAATAATTGAAGAAAATGTGAAATGTTTCAAAAGAAAAACAACTGACCTAGAAAAATAGTTCAAGGAGAGATATTTAAGAATTATTGGACTACCTGAAAGCCATACTAAAAAAAAGAACCTAAACATTATATTTTAAGACATTATAAAAGAAAATTGCCCAGATATCTCAGAGCCAGAGGGTGAAATAGATTTTGAAAGAATCTGCCAACCACCTTCTAAAAGAAATTCCAAAATGAAAACTCTTAAGAATATTTTAGCAAACAAACAAACAAAAACAAACAAACAAACAAAAAAGCCAGAGTTCCCAGGTCAAAAAGAAAATACTTCAAGCAGACATAAAAAAAAATAATTCAGATACCATGGAGCTATAATCACAATGACACAAGTTGAAGCAGCCACCATAGTAAAGGAGCAGAGGACTGGGAATATGATATTCCAGAAAATAAAGAAACTAGGATTTCATCAAAGAATAATCTTACTCAACAAAATTGAGTATAATCCCACACAGAAAAAAAATGAATATTTAATAAAGTAGAGAACTTTCAAGCATTCTTGATGAAAAGACCAGAGCTGACTAGCAAATTTGCATTCCAACTCAGTTTTCAAAAGAAGTATAAAAAGATAAACACGAGTGAGAAATTATAAAGTACTTAATAAGGTTTAATTGTTTACATTTCTATGTAGTAAGATGATACATATAACCCTAAAAAGAATAAAAAATTTAAAAAAGGGGTTCAATTTGCATTCTGAGTCTATCAGTTCTCTGTCTGGATGTGTACAGAATTTTTCATTATGAATCCTGTGGAGTTAATGAGATGTTAAGAAATATGATACCCATTATAGATATGAAGTCAAGCAAAACCCTTCCACATTAGCCTTATTCAGAGGGAAGAAAGGCAAGAGGCTAAGTGAAGTGAACAGAACAAGGAAAAAAATGTACACAGTAACAGCTATATAGTAAAGATAAACAACTATAAAAGACTTAGTAACATCTCATTAAGTGGGAGATTCTCTGATTCAGAGCTCACTATCTCTGAAGGCAGAAAATTTTACTTTGGAATCTTATTATTTAAGATCTTTTCTTTGAATCAAGACAATCTCTCTCTCTCTCTCTCTCTCTCTCTCTCTCTCTCTCTCTCTCTCTCTCTCTCTCTCTCTCTC
>NW_020949351.1:6343142-6377429 GCF_900497805.2 Vombatus ursinus | reverse complement strand
CTCTCTCTCTCTCTCTCTCTCTCTCTCTCTCTCTCTCTCTCTCTCTCCAGGAACCCATTGCTCTTTCTGTTCCTTGGGACTCTCTTTAGTGCTATATGGAAATGTGTTTTATCAGAAGGGCATAGTTTCATGTCTCAAGGAGCTTGGGGGCATCTGCCAAGCCTTGAGGGTCTTGACACAATGAAAATGGACTTTTTATCTTCTTAGGTAACTAGGAAGCCATTTCAATATAGCCAGAAAAAACCAGGCTCCTGTGCCAATGGAGGTACAGCTTAAGCTTTAATCCTCTGTGCCAATCAAGTCTCAAGGTCAACTTCTTCAACTTTCAAATGAAAAAAAAATACAAACTAACCTTATTTTTTGGGCAAAGGGAGAGATAAACCTTGTAATCATCTTATCAAAAATATATATCAAATTTAACATTGTAGCAATGAAATTGTCCTGTATATTCATGTCCTCTTCTGAAACTATAATTTTCTATTTATTTTATTATTTTATTGATACTTTTTTCTTTCTTTTTCGTGTCTCTAATTTTTTATGGTAATTTTTATTTATATTTTTGTTTTCAACATTTACTTCTACAAGATTTTGAGTTCCAAATTTTCACCCTATCTCGCCCCTCTCCCCACCCCAAGATGGCATGCATTCTAAATACCCCTTCCCCTAGTCTGCCTTCCATTCTATCTCCCCCCCCTTCTCTTATCCCATTCCCCTTCAATTTTCCTGTAAGGCAGGATGGATTTCTGTACCCCATTTCCTGTATTTCTTATTTCCCAATTGCATGTGAAAACATTTTTTTAAACATGTGTTTTTAAAACTTTGAGTTCCAAATTTTCTCCCTTCCTCGCTCCCCACCCACCCTCGTTGATAAGGTAAGCAACTAAATACAGGTTATATATGTGCAGTTATGCAAAACACTTCCATAGTAGATATGCTGTGAAAAACTAACTCTATTTCCCTTAATCTCATCCCACCCACCCATTTATTCTATTCTTTCTTTTGACCCTGACCCTCCTCAGAAGTATTTGCTTCTGATTACTCCCTTTCCCAATCTACCCTCCTCTCTATCATCTCCCTACTGTCTTGTCCCCTTCCCCCCTATTTTCCTGTAGGGTAAAACAGATTTCCACACCCAATTGAGTGTGTATGTTACTCCCTTCTTAAGTCAAATCCTATGAGAATAAGATTCACTCATTCCATCTCACTTCCCCCATTACCACTCCACTGTAAGAGCCTTTTCTTTTCTGTTTTTTTTTGTGGGATAATTTACCCCATTCTACCTCTCCCTTTCTCCTTCTCCTAGTATATTCCTCTCTTATCCCTTAATTTTATTCTCCAGATATCACCCTTCATTTTCAACTCACCCTGTGCCCTCTATCTATATCTATATATATGTACATATAGTTTTTTCCCCTCCAACTACCCTGATATTGACAAAGGTCTCATGAGTTACAAATATCATCTTTCCATGCAGGAATGTAAACAGTTCTTAGTTGTGACAAATCCAGTTGACTAAGAACTGAGAGAAGTTGCCCTACTCTCTATTCTCAGGCCACTGAATTAAATGGGACTGATCAGACATTGTTATTTCCAGGCTCTGATAATTTTGTATATCTTCCTAACTCTCCCCTTCAGAGATTCCCGTGTTTTCTTTATGGACTTTTGCTTGTTATGCAAAATAACTTACCTTGTGAAACTGTGAGATGCCTAACCTCGCCCACCAGCAGCTTTGCCTTTCCCCATGCCTAAATTGTTTCATGTGAAACTTGGCCATTCCTTTTTCCTAGGTACCCCATATAAGCCTTATTCCCATTCCCAGTCACCTCCTTGCATATCCTAGCACTTGTGTGGCATCCAGAGCTCCAGCTCACTTTCTAGATTAAAGATCTCAATCTTGCTGTATTGGATGTTTTTATTTAAATTCAAATGGACATCTGGAGCCTTTCACATCTCCATTTTTGTGGGAAACTGTCTGATTCTTCAATTTAAACACCACAAGTTCCGTAGTCAATCCTCTTATACCATATTCTTAAAGTCCTTTCATTCTGGCCTTCTTCTTGATAAGCTTCAATTTGTCTGTCACTTCTAAAGCATAGAACCAAAAACTGAAACAATTATCACAAATTGGCCATAGTAAAGAAAAGTATACATAACTATTACAACATTAATTTCTTAATATGTACCTCATTTTGTGAAACCAAGGATATCTTGCTTGTATTTTTGGTTGCCATATCACACTCTTGACTAATATTTAAATATTTAAACTTCCAGTATACTAGATCCTGAAGATCTTCTCAGAAAGCATGGTTGCGTAGACATGTGTTCCCCACCTTGTATGTGAAATTGATTATTTGAGGCTAAGCATAAAAATATATTTGATACATATGTTTGCTCTATATTTATGATGTCAGTAGTACAGGTTTAAGGAATGTTCCTTAAAAAGGAAAGAAATCTAGCCTGAAAACACAAGATACCTTGTGAGGTTTCAGTGATTAAAATTGATTGACTAACAACAGGTCCCAGTCCAAGCCTCACTAGGTCATTGTTTGGACTTGATGGCTCAGAGTGAGTGTAAATAGCAATTGTTTTGTTTTGGCCAGAAACCCTGAGGGTCTTCACCTCCAGGATTGATTTTTTATTGACTAGGTAAAAGAGGCTATTTTTTTTGCCTCATTTCTTACCTAGTCTTAATCACTGAATGGGCATTACCTCAGAAACTGAGACCTGGAAAAGACCTTAGCTTAAGAAGATCAAGGTCCCCCACTGAATCCAAGGCCATCTGCAGTCATCCTGATCTTGCCACTGGGCCAAGTTGGCTCTGTGAGAGAGAATGAGACTGGTGACCTTGCATAGCCCTGCTTCACTGAAATCTAATTCACTTGCAAGTTGTGATATCACCTTCCTGATATCATTCACCCTGTTTGAGGACAAACAACAACAAAAGGTAATTCCTGGTTAAAAAATGAATTCTCTCTACCAATACAGATCTAAAGATTTATATTTATCTTATTGGATTGCATTACACAATTAGACTCAGCCCATTATTCTAAATTGTGGAGATATTTTCAGATCCAAATTCTCACTCATTGTTAGGTATCTTTAAAAGCTTGATGCTAACTGTAAATTTGATAGGCCTGTCATTTATGTCTTTATTTAAGTCATTGGTAAAAAATGTTAACTATAATAGGGTCAAAGGCCTATTCAGGAACAATCTTCACTTGAAAATTATCTTTGGGTATTATCATTCAAACATTTTAAATGTACAAATGAAATGTAATCTCATCCATATATATTTTTGGCAAGGTTAAATTGAAAGACTTTGTCAAAAGTTTTGTGATTTCTAACTAAGATATCTCTATATCCTTCCCTTCATTTAATAGACTAATTACTGTGACAAAAAACGAAACTGTGGTTAGAAACACCACTGAGCTCCTCTGCCATACAAATAAGTACATGCAACAAGAAATGTACCCTTTTCTTGGCAAAAACATATCAACTCTTACTGATCAAAGCTACGTTCTAGAATTTTGCCATGAATTAATATCAAACTCACTGGTCAAGCATTTGCAAACTATTCTACATATATCTCCTTTTTAGGAAAATGGGTACATTTGTGGCAAGAGATGGGCACAATACTGAAGTATCTAATTAGTTTGTTTAAACTGCTTGAGAAAGGCAACATCTTTTTTTTTAATATAGTCCCTGCCTATAAAATAGAAATTAGTTTAATGATGTTTATTGAATTGGAATGAATTGTTTAAATTTCAAGGGCTTTGAATTTAGTCAAGGATTTTTTGCATTACTCATGAGAAAAATTGTGGATATCAGTTATTTGAAACAGAAACCAATTTAAAAAAACTACAGAAATAAAAACAAATTTGAAATGAGACATTTTGTTTCACTATGTGTTATTACAATGCTTATGCTAAGAGAAACTAATGCAGTAAACATTTTGTTAATTCAGAAAATATCTAAGTCTAGGACATTTTTTCCTACTAGAAATTACCATGTAAGACTCATTTGATGTAAAGGAAATTGTAAGAAAAGACAACTAATGGCAGCAGGATAGCACTTATTAAAATTGCCTTTAACATGTTTGTGATTGAAATGTTTAGTTGCTTTTGATTTTGTGTGTTTGCTACCTCTCAGTTTCCCCTGATTGTCTTCATGGTAATTAAGAGGTCCAGCAAACCACATTCCCCAAATTGTATTACAAGAATCTTATGATGAATTTGAGGATAATTTTTATAGTTAGATCCAAACACATGAAAGATCAGTTTTTTGTCTTGGATATTATGATTTATTTGTATTATTAAATTACCCAAGTATCTTATGATTCTTTTCTTCATGTGAACAGGCCTAAGGATATTTATTTTTCTGAACATGATAAACAGTATAGTGCTAAATATTCTAGTGAGTGACATCTATAAATAGTGAAAACTTCATGGAATGTTAGAGAGCTAGAAAAGACTAATTTGAGACCATTTGGTCTGACTAAGTTAAAAAATTTGTCAAACAATATGAAATAAATTAGTGACATAATTGTTAATAGTCTACTAATTTCCTCGTACAATGTATTTCTATATAATTCTTCATTTTGTGGGGTTATTACATGTACTTCAAGCAAGTGAACAAAAATTGCACAATAAAATGAACTATAAACTAAAAATGATGTTTCACTTACTTGACGATTCTTCTATTAAGGGTTACCAATTTTATAAGTGAGTTTGGAAGACTTAGTCATTGATGTCCCCAAACTGTGCCTAATATATCATCTGTTATTATTGCAATACATGCATGTGCATATATATACATATATACAAATATACATTATATGTATATTATTCTATATATACATATGAACACATTTATACATATGTATATATCTCTAATATAGTACATCCATAGTAAATTGCTTTTAGGGGCAGCTAGGTGGCACAGTGGATAGAGCACCAGACCTGGATTCAGGAGGACCTGAGTTCAAATCCAGCCTCAGACACATAACACTTACTAGCTGTGTGACCCTGGGCAAGTCACTTAACCCCATTGCCTAGCTAAAAAAAACCACAACAAACAAACATAATATATTGCTTTTATAATATGTATGGCATCTATAATGTTATAACTAATATATTACATTAGTAATATATGCATATATAATATACATATTACATCTTTAAGGAACCTATATTTGTTTACACACACATATATACTTAAGAGTGTGTGTGTGTGTGTGTGTGTGTATGTGTAAATACACATATATACCCTTAAGTTCTTCTTTATGGGTCAGGTTTATGAAATTTGAATTATATTTGCATTTATTCTGTCCATAGAAGTATAATTAGGGAATAGCTTGTGCTTATCCCCCTAATTGAAAAGCAAAATTTTCTAACTATTGACTGGAGTTGAGTTCCTAGGTTTGTATTAGGAAAAATTCCTCTCCTGTGAGGTTCCTATTGGACCTTCATGCTGTAAACATGCTGAGATCATGCTGACCTCAGGCAATGTGGGGACAGAGTTAGCTACAGGTATTTATAAAAAATAATATTTAATTCAGTGAATGTATTCTTTACCACAATAAAAAGAGATTAAGCCAAAATAAAATAGGGGCAGGGCAGTTGTTTTTGTTTTTTTTGTTTTGTTTTGTTTTGTTTTGTTTTTCTATCACCCCTTAGTCCTTCTGTTACTGGAACACCCACACACTCATGCACCTTTCTACTTGCCCATTTATAGGTTATCTCTTTTGGTCTCCTTGAAGGGCACTGCACATATTTCAGACACTGGCTGTTGCCATGGCTGGCTACTGCTAGAGGATAACGGCTGCCTTTCTGTTCTGCTCTCCTCTAGAGTTATTCCAAACTCCTACTCCTACTCCTTCCAAACTATGAGCACTGATCTCATACGAGTTTCCTCTTTTTCCAAACTGGGAAGAACAACGATTTGAAGGTCTCCATGGCCAATCAACTCTTTGCTAGAGGTTGTTACAACACACACACAACTCTGTGTCTGTGTGTGTGTGTGTGTGTGTGTGTGTGTGTGTGTGTGTGTGTGTGTGTGTACAGAGAAAGACAGCATGGAACTATCTGCCCAAATGGATAGATAACCAGATAGCTATAGCTATATAGATAAATATAGATTGTTAGGCTAACAGTGAGAAAATTTCTTTTTGCATATCTGTGAAGTTTGAAAAGTTCTTTACCATCCATCAATTTTTGGACTAGTTGAAAAGAGAGGCAACTTGGTACAGTGCCTATAGAGCCAGCCTGAGTGTGAGGGGAACCTAGAAGGTTAAGTTCCAGATGTAGCACACATTGACTTTGTGACCCTGGGCAGGTATAACCTTTCCATTCCCCAATCAAATCTCTGAGACTATAAATCATGTAGTAATTATTTATTAATCTGCATCAGTGAACAATGTTTCCTCACCTGTAGCATACCAATGAAATTGGAGGTCCAGCCTACTCAAAACAAACACACAGACCACCTGTCTCACAGAAGAGAGATTGCATTAGCCTAATGTAGGAATCAGAAATATAATAACTAAGATGGCACTATAACTTTGGTCATTATATTTCCAGAAGAGCTATCCATAGACTGCTATATTATGCCTCTGATTGTTTTGTATGTCTTTGGAGATAACAGTTCAGTTGTTAAATATTGAAAGACAGACTATTTGAAGATTGAGATCACGTCTTCCCTAAATCTTTTTTTCTTTGGTTTAAACTACATTAATTCCTTCAACTAAGACTTTTATTAATTTCCCCTCACTTTCCTGATTGTTCCCTCTACTCCATATATGAGCTAGACTACAATGGGATTCTCATCTTCACTATCATTTCCTTTCTGTCTTGATTTTTAAATGAATTCATTAATTCAATCCAGCATTTTTTTTGAGTCCCTGCTAGAGAATAGGCACTCTTCTAATTTTTGCAAATGTAAAGAGATATGAAACAAACTCTACTCTCAAAGAATTTACATCATATACTCCAATTAATAAATATTTCTTCAGTACACGGTTTTTAAAAATTCCATATTTAACCAAAAAAGTACATTTTTAAAAGTTATTATTAAAAGTTATTCCATGAAACACTCTAGCTTATTTCTATATTACAGTAAAAGAAAAATCATAAGATTAAAAACATTTTTACCTATCTCTAGAATAATATCAACAACAAAAACAACAATACCACAAGAATACTACGAGGAAGGCCTGCAGGAACTTTAAAAGTGGTACATTGGGTTCTGGCAATACTACTGATAAAGTTAGCACAATGGTAAATATATTGCAATTACATTTAAAAGTAAAAGAAAATAATGACTTGGCAGAGTGTTACAGGCTTTTCCTGTTTAAAATCATTGTGATGATTTTGCTTTACATACTTGACAAGACAGTGAGTGACCATCTTTCATAATCTGACACCATAAAAAGGCAAGATATACTGCAATTCAGAAGTGTCAATAACCTGCATATAGCACTGCAGATAGCTGTAATTACTAAAATATTGATGCCACTGATCGAGTTAACCATGAGTATATATGAAATGAAATGAAAATATGAAAGTTTTCCTTATGTGACAGTATTATATCTTGATATTATTAGAAACACAGTTACATACAAGAGCTTAATACCATTCTTTTTCTAATGATAGATTCAGTTCCAAGTCACATAGAAACATATTATTAATCAAAGAAAGGCAATTATAAGAAATAACTTCATCCAAAAGTTTAGATTGAAAAAGAGCTATAATTGAGGAGGCAACAAAATGTTAGGAAGGAAAGTTAAGGATTTAAAAGCATTTAAAATCTGCACTAAAGACAAACTCCAGACAGTGGAACAAATGATAAACACAGAACTTATGTCTCAAATGATTATAAAGAGGAGATAAGCATACTTAGCTTGGAATTTTTAAAAGCCCCTTTTGATTTTGAAGGCATGAATTCACCTAGCAGACTAACTATAAAAAACAAAATCATGCAAAAAAGCTGGAATTTGATACATTATTGTTCTTCAGTCATTTCAGTCATGTCTGACTCTTCATGATCCCATTGAGGTTTTCTTGGCAAAGATAGTGGACTGATTTTGCCATGCATATGCCATGCAGCTTTGTTATATATTCTATAACTTTATTGAAGCTATTAATTATTTTAATTATTTTGGTTGATGATTCTCTAAATACATTATTATATCATCTGCAAAAGAGATGATTTTTTTTCTTCTTTGCCCATGTTTATTTCCTTGAATTCTTTTTTAATGTTCTATAGCTATCATTTTTACCATTATCTTAAACAATATTTGTGGCAATGGATATACTTGTTTAAACTTGATCTTCTGAAAAGGCTTCTAAATTTTCTGCATTGCACATATTTGCTCTTTTATTTAAAAAATAAATACTATTTAATATGTTAAAGAAAGATCTTTTCCTCCCTATGGTTTTTAGAGTTGAAACACAAATGAGTGTTGGATTTTGTAAAAAAAAAAAAAATCAGAATCTGTTGATTTAATCATATGATTATTTTTTATTGTTTTTATCATTAAAAATGTTCATTATACTGAGCCTTAAGCTGAATCAACCTTGTATCATTACTATAAATCAAATTTTAACATAGTGCATAATCTTTCTACCATATGATTTTAGACTATCCAATAATATTTTATTTAAAAAGTTTTATCTATATTCATTATGCATATTGATCTATCATTTTCTTTTTCTGCTTTGTCTTTACCTTGAGTGTCAAAAGAGTATTTATATCATAAAAGTTATCCTCTTGCTTATTATTTCAAGAAGTTTACATATTATTCCAATCAATAGTTCTTTAAATATTTCATATCATTTATTTGTGAAGGTATCAAGGGATATTAACTTTATACAAAGTAACAGCAATATTGTAGTGTGATCAGCTGTGAATGACTTAGCTATTCTCAGCAATCCAATAATCTAAAAGAATTCTGATGTATTTATGATGAAAAATGCTATCCATACCCATACAAAGAACTAATAGTGTCTGACTACAGACAGAAACATATTTTTGGTGAAGCTAGGTTGCTCAGTGGATAGAGCACCAGCCCTGGAGTCAGGAGGACCTGAGTTCTAATCTGACCTCAGATGCTTGACACTTACTAGTGTGACACTGGGCAAGTCACTTAACCCCATTGCCTGGCCAAGGAAAAGAAACACACTTTTTTAAATTTTCTTGAGTTTTTTTTTTCTTTTTTGTTTAGGTTACCTTTCATAACATGACCAATATGGAAATATGTTTTGCATAACTACTTATGTATAACCTATATTGAATTGCTCACCGTCTCAATGAGGATGTTGAGGAGGGAGGAACTGAGAAAATTTGGAACTCAAAATTTTAAAAACAAATGCTAAAATTGTTTTTAACATGGGAAAAAGAAAATACTAAATAAATTTAAAAAATAAAATGTCATTCACACTCAAAAAATCCCTTCTCAGTGTTCTGTCAAAAGTTTATTGTTGTTTCCATTTATTGAGAGGATCATATGATTTATGTTGGTTTAGGATATACTAACTTCTATAATGAATGAGTGAAAAAAAGTTTCTAATGCCTATCACTGCGCTAAGTCTTGCGGATATTAATACAAAAGAAAAGGCAGTCCCTACTCTTAAGGAGATTACATTCTTTAAAAAAAATAATGTATATATAGGTATATATATATCTGTATATTTATATATATAGATATATATATATGTTCTCTCTGTCTCTGTCTCTCTGTTTCTCTCTCTGTCTCTCTCTGTCTCTGTCTCTCTCTCTCTCTCTCTCTCTCTGTCTCTGTCTCTCTCTCTCTCTCTCTCTCTCTCTCTCTCTCTTCAAACCCTATGAGAATAAAGAAAAAATGGAGGGAAGAAAAACCTGATCAATCTCCATTAGACTTTTTTTTTTCTTGTTGGAGTTATTTTAAACCTCACGTGCACACATCCTCTGGATAATCTTAAGGCTAGGAATACAAATGTAATTTTTTCAGTTATTGACCAGCAGGTGATGAAAGTTTTTCTAAAGTTCAAAAACTGATTAGTGAAATTTACAGCAGAAGACACTGGTTATGTTGAAGTTTATTATAAAATAATAATATTAAAATTTTAAATAATTAACTTTTCAAATATTGTTTTGGTGAATTTGTAGAATTTATATTTCTAAAGTTTATAAAACTTACAACTATACTAAGATTCTGAAGACATATTTTACACTACAAAATATAAAATGAATAAATACATACAAATATATACAAAGTATTTAAATACAAGTTATTTGAGAAGGAAAGGCCCTATTTTTGAGGAAATCCCAAATGGCTTCAAAAAGGTGTTGATGCTTTGACCTCATCTTAAAGGAAATGAGTGCTTGTATGAGATAAATATAAGTAGGGAGAGAGTATATTCCACATATGGGAAAAGGCAGTGAAAAAGCATGGAAATGCTTTCCTCTTCCTGGAGCCCAGATCCTCCCCTATCAACCTCTGAAAACCCAGAAAATATCACCCCAGTAAAAACCCTGGAACAGCTGAACCAGAAGAAAGGTGGATACAGCAGTACAGTAGCCCAGGTAGCTAGAGGGATTAATGGGAAAGGCCCCTCTTACCCTGGGGGAAAGGGAACAGTAAAAAACTGGAGTCGCCCAGCCAGCTAGTGGAAAGACCAGCACCATGAGGAGATTCTGGTGCCTCGGCATTCTACAGCAAACAGGTCTCCCAGTGCCTCAGCAAAAATAAGGGAAGCAGCACTACAAAGGGCCCCAGGCAGATACCCACCCTGCAGCATTCATCTGAAAGAAGCTGAAGAAAGCAACCTAGAGGTGCCAAAAAGTTCCAGCCTTGTTGATTCCAGCCCAACAGAAGGTAAGCTGTCAGAACCCTACAGCCTCCAACTGCCAACATAAGAGGCCCCAGCACACAAAACCAGTGACCAAGACTTAGGCTTCCAACACAAGAAGCTTGGGTTAGTGCCCTCTGCTCCCCAGAAGGAGAGCTTAATCTCTTTAAAGGCCAGGGAATAAAGAAACACCATGAGTAAAAAGAAACATACAATAGATTCATATTATGAAAAGAATGAAGATCAAGACAGAAATTCTGAAAAGGACAACACTGTCATCAAGCCCAAATCTGCAACATCAAAAGGGAATATGAACTGGTCTGAAGCCCAAAAAGCCTTCTTAGAAGAACTCAAGAAGGATTTTAAAAGTCAAATGAGAGAGGTAGAGGAGTCCTTTAAAAGTACAATTGGCCAATTGGAAAAAAGTACAATGAAGAAAATAAATCCCTTAAAAATACAATTGACCAATTGGAGAAGAAAGTATAAAATCTAACAGAAGAAAACAATATGTTAAAAATTAGAATTGAACAAATGGAAACTAATGACTCTGTGAGGGAGCAAGAATCAGCCAAACAGAAACAAAAAAATGAAAAAATAGATGAAAACGTAAAATACCTCATGGGTAAAACAGCTGACCTGGAAAATCGATCCAGGAGAAATAATTTAAAAATTATAGACCTACCTGGGGGTCATGATGAAAAAAAGAGCCTGGACGATATCCTTTAGGAAATCATAAAGGAAAACTGCCCTGAAGTCCTAGAACCTGAAGGTAAAATAACTATAGAAAGAATCCACCACTCCCCACCTGAAAGAGATCTCAAATTAAAAAAGCCAAGGAATATAATAGCTAAATTCCAAGATTACCAGATTAAAGAGAAATTACTGCAAGCAGCCAGAAAGAAACAATTTAAATATCATGGAACCACAGTCAGGATTACACAGGACCTTGCAGTCTCTACATTAAAAGACCGTGGGGCATGGAACATGGTATTCCGTAAGGCAAAGGAGCTTGGAATGCAGCCAAGGATTAACTACCCAGCAAAAATGAGCCTGATTTTTCAGGGAAGGAGATGGATATTCAGCAAAATAAGGGACTTCCAAACGTTCCAGATAAAAAGACCAGAATTTAACAAAAAATTTGATCTTCAAGTACAAGGTTTAAGAGAGACATAAAAAGGTAAATGGGACAGAAAGATACAATATGTTGTTAATAAAGGCAAAATGTTTACATCCCTACAAGGGAAGATGACACTTGCAACTCTTGAGAACTGTATTGTTATTATACCATGTTAAAGGAGTATACATAAAGGGGGTGGATATAAGTTGACTTTGATGTAATGATAAAAAAAAAATTAATCAAATGGGTTAAATGGATCCAGGTAAGTGGATTAGTCTGAGCTAAGAAAATGTACTGAGAAAGGAGGAGGCAGACAAGGGTAAATTACATTACAGGAAAAGACACAAAAACCTATTAGAGCAGAGGTAAAGAAAGGAGGGGGATGAGCATTGTTTGAACCTTACTCTCATCAGATTTGGCTCAAGAAGGGAATAACATAATCAGTTAGGTATAGAAATCCAACTTGTACTATAGGTAATAGGAGGGGAAAGGGGAAAGATAAGGGAGTGGGGAATAGAAGGGAGGGAAGAAGCAGTAAGGGTAAAGGGGAAGAAAAGGGGAAGGGACAATAGAAGGGAGGTGGGGCCGAAGGAGGCGCTGGTCAAAAGCAAAACACTAGTGAGGGGGGGAAAGGAGAAAGGAGAAAGAAAAGCATAAACAGGTGGAGAATAAAGGATGGAGATAGTAACCATAACTGTAAATGTGAATGGGATGAATTCTCCCATAAAACGGAAGCTTATAGAAGATTGGATTAAAAACCACAATCCTACAATATGTCATTTACAGGAAACACATTTGAAAAAGAGTGACACATACAGGGTAAAGGTAAAAGGCTGGAGCAAAATATATTATGCTTCAGCTAAAGTAAAAAAGCAGGGGTAGCAATCCTGATTTCAGACAAAGCAAAAGCAAAATTAGATCTTATCAAAAGAGATAAGGAAGGAAACTACATCCTGCTAAAAGGCACCATAGACAATGAAGTAATATCATTACTAAAAATACATGCACCAAATGGTATAGCATCCAAATTCGCAGAGGAGACATTCAGGGAGTTACAGGAAGAAATGGACAGAAAAACTATACTAGTGGGGGACCTCAACCTCCCCCTCTCTGAACTAGATAAATCTAACCACAAAATGAACAAGAAAGAAGTGAAGGAGGTGAATAGAACATTAGAAAAGTTAGGTTTGATAGACCTGTGGAGAAAACTGAATGGGGATAGAAAGGAATATACTTTTTCTCGGCGGTACATGGCACTTACACAATAATTGACCATGTACTAGGGCATAAAAACCTCACAATCCAATGCAGAAAGGCAGAAATAGTAAATGCACACTTTTCAGATCATGATGCAGTAAAAATTACATGTAATAAAGGGCCATGGAAAGACAGACTAAAAATAATTGGAAACTAAATAATCTAATCCTAAAAAATGATTGGGTCAAAGAACAAATCATAGAAACAATCAATAATTTCATTCAAGAGAATGACAATAATGAGACAACATACCAAAACTTATGGGATGCAGAAAAAGCAGTTCTTAGGGGAAGTTTTATATCTCTAAATGCTTACATAAATAAAATTTAAAAAAGGAGATCAATGAATTGGGCATACAACTGAAAAAACTAGAAAAAGAACAAATTAAAAATCCTCAATTAAACACCAAATTAGAAATATTGAAAACCAAAGGAAAAATTAATAAAATTGAAATTAAGAAAACTATTGAACTAATAAATAAAACTAAGGGCGGGTTTTATGAAAAACCAACAAAATAGATAAACCTTTGGTTAATCTAATTAAAAAAAAGAAAGAAGAAAACCAAATTACTGGTATCAAGAATGAAAAGGGTGAAACTACCACCAAAGAAGAGGAAATTAAAGCAACAATTAGGAATTATTTTGCCCAACTATATACTAACAAATTTGACAATCTTAGTGAAATGGATATATATTTACCAAAAATATAAATTGCCCAGATTAACAGAAGAGGAAGTAAAATACTTAAATAACCTCATCTCAGAAAAAGAAATTGAACAAGTCATTGACGAACTCCCTAGGAAAAAACCTCCAGGGCCAGATGGATTTACATTTGAATTCTATCAAACATTTAAAGAACAATTAATTCCAATACTATATAAACTATTTGGTAAAATAGGTAAAGAAAGAATCTTACCAAATTCTTTTTATGATACAAATATGGTGCTGATACCTATACCAGGAAGAGTCAAAACAGAGAAAGAAAATTATAGACCAATTTCTCTAATGAATATAGATGCAAAAATTTTAAACAAAATGTTAGCAAATAGATCACAGCAACTTATCACAAGAATAATACACTATGACCAGATAGGATTTATACCAGGAATGCAGGGCTGGTTCAATATAAGGAAAACTATCAGCATAGTCCATCATTTCAACACCAAAACTAAGATTATCTCAATAGATGCAGAAAAAGCTTTTGACAAAATACAACACCCATTCCTATTAAAAACACTAGAGAGGAGCAGTATAAATGGAGTCTTCCTTAAAATAATAAACAGCATCTATCTGAAACCTTCAGCAAGCATCATATGTAATGGGGACAAGCTAGAAGCATTTCCAGTAAGATTGGGGGTGAAACAAAGATGTCCATTATCACCACTGTTATTCAACATTGTACTGAAAATGTTAGCTTTAGCAATAAGAGAAGAAAAAGACATTGAAGGCATTAAAATAGGCAAAGAAGAAACAAAGCTATCACTTTTTGCAGATGACATGATGTTATACTTAGAGAATCCCAGAGAATCAAGTAAAAAACTACTTGAAATAATAAACAACTTTAGCAAAGTTTCAGGCTATAAAATAAACCCACATAAATCATTGGCATTTCTATATATTACCAACAAAGCCCAACAGCAAGAGAAAGAAAGATAAATTCCATTTAAACTTACTGTAGACATTATAAAATATTTAGGAGTCTACCTCCTGAAACAAACCCAGGAACTGTATGAACACAATTAAAAACACTTTTCATGCAAATGAAATCAGATCTAAATAATTGGAAAAACATCAGTTGCTCATGGGTAGGCTGAGCTAATGTAATGAAAATGTCAATTCTACCTAAGCTAATTTACTTATTCAGTGCCATACCAGTCAAACTAACAAAAAATTATTTTATAGAGTTAGAAAAAATAATAAGAAGATTCATTTGGAAGAACAAAAGGTCCAGAATATCAAGAGAACTAATGAAAAGAAATGCAGGGGAAGGTGGCCTAGCCATTCCAGATCTTAAATTGTATTATAAAACAGCAATCATCAAAATTGCTTGGTACTGGCTACGAAATAGAGTGGTGGATCAGTGGAATAGGTTAAGTATGCAAGACACAATAGTCAATGACTATAGTAATCTATTATTTGATAAACCCAAAGACCCCAGCTTCTGGAATAAGAACCCACCCTTTAAAAAAAACTTCTGGGAAATCTGGAAAAGAATATGGCAGAAACTAGTCATAGACCAAAATCTCATACCATATACCAAAATAAAGTCAAAATGGGCACATGATTTACATATAAAGGCTGATACTATAAGCAAACTGAGAGAGCAAGGCATAGTTTACCTGTCAGATCTATGGAGAACAGAAGAATTCATGACCAAACAGGAGATAGAGAACATTACAAAAAGCAAAATAGATAATTTTGATTACATTACATTGAAAAGTTTTTGCACAAACAAATCCAGTGCAACTAAGATTAGAAGGAAGGTAGAAAATTGGGAAAGAATTTTTACAACCAGTCTTTTTGATAAGGGCCTCATTTCTGAAATATATCGAGAATTAAGTAAAATTTATAAGAATACAAACCATTCCTCAATTGATAAATGGTCAAAGGATATGAACAGACAGTTCTCAGATGAAATTAAAGCCTTCTATAGTCATATGAAAAAATAATTTAAATCACTATTGATTAGAAAAATGCAAATCAAAACAACTCTGAGGTACCACATCACACCTATCAGAATGACCAACATGATAAAACACAAAATTGATAAATGTTGGAGAAGATGTGGGAAAATTGGAACACTAATGCATTGTGGGTGGAGTTGTGAAATGATTCAACCATTTTGGAGAGCAATTTGGAACTATGCCCAAAGGGATATAAAAATGGGCATACTCTTTGACTCAGCAATAGCACTTCTAGGGCTATATCCCAAAGAGATCACACAAATGGGAAAAGGACCTACATGTACAAAAATATTCATAGCAACTCTTTTTGTGGTGGTAAAGAATTGGAAAATGAGAAGATGACCATCAATTGGGGAATGACTGAGCAAGTTGTGGTGTATGAATGTGATGGAATACTCTTGTGCTATAAGAAATGATGAACAGGCTGACTTCAGAAAAACCTGGAAAGACTTGTATGGTCTGATGCTGAGTGAAATGAGCAGAACCAAGAGAGTGTTGTACACAATAACAGCCACATTGTGTGATGACTAATATTGATAAACTTAACCCTTCCTGGCAATACAAGGATCTAAGACATTTCCAGAGGCCTTGTGATGGAAAATACTATCCACACCCAAAGAAAGAACTATAGAAGCCGAATTGTTATTTTTTTCTCTTCTGTTGAGTTTTGTTTCCTCTTTCTGATGGTTCCTCCTATCGGTTTTAATTTCTACTTACAACATTACTAATGTGAAAATAAGTTTAACATGAATGTAAATGTATAGCTTATATCAGATTGTGTGCCATCTTGGGGAGGGTGGTGGGGAGAAAGGGGGAGAAAAATTTTAAACTCAAAAGTATAAGGTAGTAGTTCCATAAATAGAGAAGGGGTCAAATGAGAGAATTGTTTTCAAGGTAGCAATAGGAAGATCTGAAAACTCATTGGATAAGTGAGAGAGTATTAGATATTTAGAATACTGCCAGAGTAACAGACCTGGGAGAATAGAATCATGGTACTGCCTTTAACAGAAGTGATAAAGTGTGATGACATTATGAAGGAATAAAGTTTGATGACATTGTGGGGGGGGGTGTCACAAGGTAGAGTTCAGTTTTAGGTACGCTGAGTTTTAAGATTTCTCTGGGGACATCCAGTTTGAAATATTAAATATTCACTCCTTGCGAAGGTCAGATTTTACATAAGATTTGAAAGGAGCCTAGAAATCTAGCAGGTAGAGATTAAGTGAGGGAAAGTTATAGTTCTTGGGAATAACCAGTGAAAATGCACAGAGTTGGGGGATAGGATGTGTTGGGTGGGGAATAGCAAGGAAACTAGTATCACTGCATCAAAAATACTGGAAAGAGAAGAAGCTACCAGGTTATGAAAGCTATTAAAATCCAACAGAAGTTTTTATATTTGATTTCAAATGAAACAGGGAGCCACTGTAGTTTATTGAATGGAAAAGTGACCTGATCAGATTTAGGAAGATTCCTTTAGAATCTGAGTTGGAGGTGTGAAAAGACTTAAGGCAGACAGACTATCCAGAACAATCAACAATCAACTGTTGGAGTCCTGCTTCTGACAAATAACAGCTGTGTGACCTTGAACATTATTTATCCTCTCAGTTACTTCAATAAATTTTTTTAAAATTGTAGCTACAGAGTATTTACTAGCCTACTTCAACAGAGAATGCTTCTACAACAGGAGTTCCTTACAGAAATAAAATCAGAGGTATGGACTTACTGCCATCTTGGACAGTTGACTCAGAGTATTCAGACCACTAAAACCCCAATGTATTTTTCATATGAAGAGTTCTAAAATAACATCTTCCCCTGTCCAGTACTATACCAGTGCAACTGATGTTTCAATCTAAATATAACATTTGAAATCCATCCCTATTAAATTTCATTTTTTATATTTTCCATATTGTTCTAGACTTCTTTTCTATCTTATTTCCAGTGTCACCCTTTTCTCTTTCAATCTTCTCTAATCTACCCTGCACAGTGCCATATTAATTAGCCTCATACTTATGATGATCTTGATCATGGCTTTCCCCACTCAAAGTCTCATTATATTCCATAGTATGATCTACGATCCTAGCATTTATATAGTACTTTAAGTTCTGCAAAGCCCTTGACATGTTGTCTCATTTGACCCTCACAGCAACTCTGTGAAGTAGGTGTTATTATCCAGATTTTACAGATGGGAAAACTGAGACATAGATTGATAGAAATAAAACATAGACAATGAAGGATGAATTGTCTTTCCTATAAATCTTTACATAAAGTTTATTAGTTTTAGTTGATGTTTTCATGAATATAATATATGATAAAATTATTAAATATTTATTCATAAAGAGGTGCTTGAACTAGTTCATATCTATAAGGCTGGTTGTTCTTGAGGTAAAATGATATGACTACTAAAAATATTTGAATTTTTGATTGTTCAAGTAAGACCTTTTGAGATTTCTTGATTTTTAAAATCCTTGAAAAATCAAAACACTAATTTCTATGATTCATAGTTTGATTTTTAGCATTAATAAATATATACACATATGTATAGGATAATTTGTTCTGATATACAAATTATGTGAATGGACATATGTATATCTATATGTATTTATAAGTATATGCATGTACATGATGTTTTGATGTATTTCTTTGACAATAATAATCTATTTGAGTTACACTTTCATGGTCTTGTAGTAAATGAGATATTTGTGAAATACGTTGTTTACATTTTATCAGTTTACATTCCATGTTATCAAATATAAAGAAGAGAAGATTTACTATGATAGATTTATGCTAGGAACTGATGGTTAAGGAAAGTGATTTGCATTATCCTCAAGCTTTTAATGCATTCTTTCTTCAAATCAATAGAAAACTTAGAGCAGAATAGCACTTTAGAAAATACATTAGAAAGCCAACAACCCTGCCTGTTATGCTGTTGATAAAAGCAGGAAAACAATAACATCACCAGATCATAGCAGCTAATATTCAAATTCTTTTTTGTATTAAGTCAAAAACAAAGTTCGTTCTCTAGTAGTTTCTATTTTACTTTTTAAATGACATATGTGGGTGTGGGGAATTGGAGGTGGATGTGTATCTTTTTTTGTTAATTTATTTTCCAGCTAATTCAGATCATCAGTGCTGTGGATAGGGATGCTTCTGCAGAAGACCATTTGTTTTACTTCAATCTGTCTACAGAAGCCACAACCAACTTGAGTTTTACTGTCAGAAACAATCAAGGTACTGTCACTTAACATCCAGCCTTTCACATCTTTCTTCATGAAGTTTTTCATGCATATAATGGGTGTTAATAAAATCATGTTTTGCAAATGATTTTCCCTCATTTCAATTTTATAATGTTGGAAATTAGATCACAGAAACAAGAATGAAAATGGAGAAGCAACATGTTTATTAAGGTAGTTTGAATTATAGCAACTGTTTCTCTTAAAATTTGTCCAAAGAAGAAAGTCTTTTTTTTTTTTAATAAATGCTTAGTAGTTCTATGTTTTGGTATGACATAGAAACATTGAATGGCAAAGGAACTGGGCCCTTTAAGTGCAAATTGCAGATCTGATGTTGACATTTTATGTCTGTAACTAATTCTTTCTTCTACTTTTAACCATGAAAGGGTTTGATGTATATCTGTTTCTTAGATATGTTGGGTTGATAGATTGAAAGACATTTATAATCATTAACTGGTGACTGTAATTGTCTCTGCAATTATTCTGCCTATATTCTGCAAATAGCAAAAAAAGAGCTATCATTGACTTCTCACGACTCATTTTCCCTTCTCAATTTGAGGAATGAAGTTCTCCAAAAAATAGGGAAAATGAGGTGGGGCTAGGAATCCTATTTTAAGGCGTGCATAAATCAATATGTTCAAACAAAATTGGCCTTAACCTATCTTTGTTTAACCAATCTTTTTTTTTTTAAATAACTGGATAGAAAAAAATACATATGTTATATAACTAACTTTATTATAACTTACTTCATTATGTAAATAACTGACTTTATTATATAATTAATATTTATAAAAACATAATACTTTAATAATTCAAAGTATCCTTGATTTCTCTACTCCTAAGGATAGTTATCATATTAAAACAAAGAAACAAACAACAAGGACAAGAACAAAAACAGTTACCACAGAACTTTATAACTTCCTCAAATAAAATATAACCAAGATTTTCTTCTGGTTCTTTAAAAAATAATATCTCAGCAAAATTATAAGTTAAAATATAGGATCAACAATAAAGATCATATGGTTTAGGGTCATAGGATCATAGTCCTAAAACTAGAAGATGCTTCAGAGGCCATTGTGTCTATAAATTCTTAATTTTACAGATGAGAAAGCTAAAAAAAAGTGATTTAGTGATTCATCTAGGGGAACAAAAGAGATCGTTTATCAGGGTCTGAATCTGAATCTAGCTAGGTCTTCTGACTGCAGAACCAGTTTGTATTGTACCTATTATGAAAGAACTTTTGACATTTATTTAGTTTATCATAGCATTTAAAGTATAAGCATTGATTTTTGATGACACTGTGTGAAGACTTTTTTTTCTGTTTATTTTAATGCTATGCAGTTCTGATATTGATTCAAATGCAAAAATATTATATTATAGGGGACATTATTTTAATGCAATCTGACAAGAAAACTTTGTTATACAGTAGATTAAATTACACTAGGGGAAAAACACCTAAAGCTTATCTTTTGAGGTTCAAAGATGAGTAGTTCCAAACTCTCCTAAAATAAACATCTCACATTGATTTGGTTAATTATTTGGGTAAATCAGTGTGACTACATTTTCAATGGTCATTGTATATTAAATAGGAAAGGGGTTTTCTTAACCTTAGATTTAAATAAAATCTTTTAATTAAGTTTTTCTTATAAGAAGTCATTAATTCTTCCATAACTACCAGTAACCAGATTTCCAGTGTTATTCTTAATGTTATTTTGGCACTTTTCAACTGGATATTTATATATAATAATAGTACTTAAGGCAAACAGATGTGTACAGTTATTAAAGAAAGTTTCCATGTATTTCAATAGAAATAGTTCATACTCAAGTATACTGGAGAAAATAATAAAGTCAATATATAAGAGAAAGTTTAATTTAATCTTTGTAACACTTTGGGTGATGATGTACAGTTTACAAAATGTTGTTCCCCTGTATCACATAGTTATGCAGTGAAAATGTAATTTTGAAAAATGATTTAAAATGTATTACCATATTTACAATATTATGATTAAGGTAGTGATATAACTGATGAAAATTTCTGATTACTCAATACACCCTGTCTTTTTGGAAATTTATATTTGCCTTGCTTTTTGGTGCCTTTAGCTGAATTGTACTTCTTTGTACTTTACATTAAAAGAAAGAGCTGTTAAATTGTGTTTCTGTATTAATTTTTAGATAACACAGCTGGAATTCTGACCACCAGGAGTGGCTTTAGCCGCCAAGAACAGCCTGTCTTCTATCTGCCAATTTTAATTGCAGACAATGGAATTCCACCACTTACAAGTACAAATACTCTTACTATCCATGCCTGTGATTGTGATGAGAGAGGTGGTACCCAGTCCTGCACATATGGAGCTCTTACATTTTCCATGGGTTTCAGCACAGAAGGTTTAATTGCTATTTTGGCCTGTATGCTAATAATATTAGGTGAGAAATACAGCATTGCTTCTGATATTGATTGTTTTTATAAGATGACATAATCCATATACAGTAAGAAATTTTTATGTTCTTTTTTAATACAATATAAAGATCAATATGAATATGGATATATTTGCTTTACTGTTGTCACATTTGAAATTACATAAAATTACTCAAGATACTGAAACACCAATTAGGGACCTAGACTTATGAATTAAAAGTCAGAAAGTATTTTGCAGTGAGGTGATGATCATAGTATATAAGTATGTGCATCTGTGTGTGATTGTAAAAAAAATTGTAATTTATTTGTAACAATGGTCTATTTTCAAAAATTTAAATAATTATTATATAATTGCTAGAATTGAAAGTGTCTTAAATAGATATATATCTGCAAATTATATCATACATACATACATATATACATATATGTAGAAAATAGTCTTCTAAGTGCTTAACACATATTAATACTTTTCATCCTCACAATAACCCTGGGAGGTAGGTACAATTATTCCCATTTCACAGATGAGAAAACTGAGGAAGATAAATTGAGTGATTTGTCCAGGAACATACAAGTAAGTATCTGAGGCTAGACTTGAACTTGGATCTTCCTAATTCCAGGCCCAGCTATCTATCCAATGCTCCATCTAGTTGACAAATAATGCATATCACCAAAGCATTTATGAATGTTCTATCTAGAAACAATCATGCTTAAAGCATGGGAAACATATGGGAGTTGGGAGGACGGTTTCATAATAGAGGGCTAGGCCCAGATATGGAAAAGGAAATGGCACACCACTCTAGCATCTTTGGCAAGAAAACTTCAAATGAGATCACAGAGAGTCAGACACAACTAAATGACTTAACAACAAAAGGCCCAGATAATCAATGCTCCTTGAAAGAACATCAAGAGATTGTGTCCAGGTGGAGCCAAGAAGGTGGAGTAAAAGCAGTGATTTCCTTGAGCTCTTCCCCAAACCCCTCCAAATACCTATTAAAATGGCTCTAAACAAATTCTAAATCAGCAGAACCCACAAAAAGACATAGTGAAACAAATTTACAACCCAAGATAGCCTAGATGGTTGATTGGAAAGGTATATCACGCTGGGCGGGAGGAGGAGCACAGTTCAGCATGGGTGCACAGGCCTCAACGAACCTGGAGCAGGACTCAGAGGACTAATTACAGGCAGCTGTGGTGGTTTCCAGACCTCTCAACCCAGAAGGTCGGTGGGAAAAGTCTGTGTCTGCGTTGAGAGAGAAAAGCACAGTCTCAGCCCCAGTCCCCAAGCCCTGGGGCAGCAGCTGCTTCCAGAGCTTCCAGCCCACAGACTGAGGGGGAATCGAGTGGCTGATCAGAGGGGGATTCCACGGATCTCTCTGTTAGTATAGGATTCTCTTGCTTTACCCATGCTTGGATCTGGGTCACAGTTCTGGGTGGCGGTCCTGGGGTGAGGAGGAGAGCTGGCATAGTGGAACTTGTAGTGGCTATGGAGAGAGAATCCTCCTCAAAGTTCCAAGACAGAAAAGAGTGTTTGTGGTCACTCGTAGACCACAGCACAGGCCAGGAAAGGAGTAAACACCTCACCCTTGATCATAGCACCTTGGAAGAACTGAAAATTTACAGGTTCCTAGAAGTATCTCTGAAAACAGCTACACAAAACCCCTTAAGTTTGGGACAGTACATTCTCCAAAGTGGAAGCAGACCTCTTCCTTAACAAAGAGTTTATAACTCAAATAATTGGCTAAGATCATGAGCAAGCAGTGCAAAAAGAGTTAGACGATAGAATCTTATTTTGGTGACAAAGAAGATCAAAACATACAACCAGAAGAAAAAAACAGAGTCAAAGTTCATATATCTAAGACCTCCAAGAAAATATGAATTGGTCCCAGGCCATGGAAGGGCTCAAAAAGGATTTTGAGAAGCAAGTAAGAAAAGTGGAGGAAAAATTGAGAGTAATGCAAGAAAATCATTAAAAACAAGTCAACAGCTTGCTAAAGGAGACCCAAAAAAAATTCTGAAGAAAATAACACCTTAAAAAATAGCCTAACCCAAATGGCAAAAGAGGTCCAAAAAGCCAATGAGGAGAAGAATGCCCTAAAAAGCAAAACTGGCCAAATAGAAAAGGAAGTCCAAAAGCTTACTGAAGAAAATACTTCCTTAAAATTTAGAATGGAACAATTGGAAGCTAGAGACTTTATGAGAAATCAAGATACAGTAAAGCAAATCCAAAAGAATGAAAAAATAGAAGAGAAGGTGAAATATCTCATTGGAAAAACAACTGACCTGGAAAATAGATTCAGTAGAGAGAATTTAAAAATTATCAGGCTATCTGAAAGCCATGATCAAAAACAGAGCCTAGACATCATCTTTCAAGAAATTATCAAGGAAAACTGCCCTGATATTTCAGAACCAGAGGGTAAAATAGAAATTGAAAGAATTCGTTGATCACATCCTGAAAGAGATCCCCAAAGGAAAACTAGGAATATTGTAGCCAAATTCTAGAGTTCCCAGGTCAAGGAGAAAATATTACAAACAGCCAGAAAGAAACAATTCAAGTATTGTGGAAACACAATCAGGATAACACAAGATTTATCAGCTTCTACATTAAAAGACCGCAGGGGATGGAATATAATATTCCAGGAGTGCAAAGGAGATAGGATTACAACCAAGAATCACCTACCCAGCAAAAGTTAGTATAATCCTTCAGGGGAAAACAATGGTCATTCAGTGAAATAGAGGACTTTCGAGCATTCTTGATGAAAAGACCAGAGCTGAATAGAAAATTTGACTTTTAAATATAAGACTCAAGTGAAACATGAAGAGGTAAATAGGAAAGAGAATTCATAAGAGACTTATTAAGGTTGAACTACTTACATTCCTGCAAAGAAAGATGATATTTGTAACTCATGAGACCTTTGTCAATAGTAGGGTAGTTGGAGGAAAATAATTATATGTATGTATGCATAGATAGATAGATAGATAGATAAAGGGCACAGAGTGAGTTGAAGATGAAGGGGTGATATCTGGAGAATCAAATTAAGGGGTGAGAGAGGATTATACTGGGAGACAGAGAAAGAGAGAGGTAGAATGAGTTAAATTATCTCACATAAAACAGACAAGAAAAGGCTTTTACAGTAGAGCGGAAATGGGGGAAGGTGAGAGGGAATGAATGAATGAATCTTGTTCTTATTGGATTTGGCTTAAGGAGGGAATAACATACACACTCAATTGGGTATGGAAATCTATCTTACCCTACAGGAAAATGGGGGGGGGGGAGAGGACAAGAGGGTAGGGAGATTATAGAGGGAGAGTAGATTGGGTTGGGGGCATTCAGACGCAAACACTTCTGAAGAGGGACAGGGTCAAAAGAGACAATAAAATAAATGGGGGGTGGGATAGGATGAAGGGAAATATACTTAGTTTTTCACATGACTACTATGGAAGTGTTTAGCATGACTACACATGTATAACCTGTATTGAGTTGCTTGCCTTTTCAATGAGGGTGTGTGGGGAGACAGGAAGGGAGAAAATTTGGAACCCAAAGTTTTAAAAACACATGTTAAAAAAATTGTTTTCACATGCAACTTGGAAATAAGAAATACAGGAAATGGGTTACAGAAATCTATCCTGCCCTACAGGAAAATAGAAGGGAAGGGGATAAGAAAAAGGTGGGTGAGATAAAAGAGAGGGCAGATTAGGGGAAGGGGTATACAGAATGAATGCCATCTTGGGGTGGGGGAAGGATGAGATGGAGAGAAAATTTGGAACTCAGAATCTTGTCGAAGTGAATGTTGAAAACTAAAAATAAACAAAGATATGAAAAAGATCCAAAAAAATAAAAAATTAAAAAAATTAAAATAAAGAGATTATCGCCTTTAGTTCTCTACCTTCAAGAACGTAAATTATTATTCTTCCCATTTTTCTAATGCTATAATCAGGACCTTATGTAAAGGCACACAGCTAATAAACTATGGAAAAACACATTTTCTTCCTAATACAGTTTGACTCCCATTAGAAGTTCCTATAGGAAGGACAATGGAAGGGAAAGGAAAAATCATGGGGAGAAGATAAGTACAAAGCTAACTAATAAAGTGGTAGAGAAAAATACAAAGATGAGGAAGAAATAAAAAAGACATCCCTATAAATACAGCAACTTCTCTTTTAACTCTTGGTCTTAGCTGTTAATGAGAAGAGAGGATTCTTAATTTTGTATGTAGGAGGAAAATTTAAGAATTAAATAATATAAAATATAGTTTTTAGTACTCTTAAGAAGCTACTGTAGTAAAGAAACAGAAAAAATAGCCCTTGTAAGCCTAAGAGAGTGTCCATTCATAGGCAAAGTGGACCTTTAGTAACTTCTTGAGCAGATACCATATTTAACGACAATTTGCGTGAACAGAGACCTGGAATGAAGGTTGGAGAGGGGAAAAAAATCCATAAATTAATTCTTTTTGGAATTGTTATAAGCTTCTTCTCCTGCTCATGTATATTACACTTTAATTTATTCAAAGAAATGCTTATAAAGTGCTTTACAATCCATAGATATTATATATCCATTAGTATTTTTCTGTAATTATTATTGTTGTTATTAAGAATGTTCATATTTTAATGAGCTTAAATGGAAATTGTCCTCAGACAAGTCACTACCAGCTATTGTTATTTAGTATTTAATGTTTTATTAATTATTGAAAAATGCATAAAAGTGCTGCTTTTTGTCATTGAAAATATTGGGGTGTATTCTCATCTTCTGTAGGCTTACTGAAAGCATCTTCATAATAACTCCATTAGCAGATATTGGGAATAAGCTTTATCTCACCTTGTTTCAGCATGATTTTAGTAACTTCTGCTAGGTCTCAATATTTTGAAAGCTTTTTATTTTACACAGCTTGGAGATAATAAGTATTTGGTTTATTTAATAAAGATATCTATTAAAATGTTTTCCTTAAATTTTTATTCATCAATACTTTTATCACAAAATTATAAGTAATAGTTCTTAGTATGACAACTTTATTTCCAGTGCAGTTATTGGTTAAGTTCCCAAAACAAGGCTGAGGTCTGTTTGTTTTTGTTTGTTCATTCTTTTTTTTGATTTACATTGAGATTTCTTATTTATCAGTTTATTAAAGACAACAAATATCTTAAACATGTTAAATATAATTCCAACCTTCAGGTAATGCCTTGATAGATATTCTCTTGATGCTGAATTTTTACAGTTACTATTATTCTCTTGAATAATCTGTATTGATTATTAAATCATGGCTCTTTAAGAATAGCAATTCTGTAAGTTGTGATGACAGGGCAGCTAGGTGGCGCAGGGGATCGAGTGTCAGGACTGGAGTTAGGAAGACCTGAGTCCAAATCTGGCCTTAGATATTTTCTGGCTTCATGGCCCTGGGCAAATCACTGAACCCTCTTTGCCTCAGTTTCCCAATCTGTAATATGAGCTGGAGAAGGAAATGACAGACCAATTCAGTATCTTTGCCAATAAAACTTTAAATGGAGTCACAAAGAGTAAGACACAACTGAAATGATTTCTTGTGTCAACAATCTGATCCTGAATTGGCATTAAAAAACTGCTATTATTATATAAACAAATTCTCCTGAATTAAAATGATGGAAATATTGCTTTGAAAAAAGTGTTATTTCACAAAGGAATCTCTGTAAATAAACAAATGTATACCACTTCAAAATCTAGTCTCCCATAGAGAGCTCTTCTTCCATTTAGAAAAAAATCTAAACAATACAGTTCACCAAAAAATTCGGAAGCAGCCCTAGGGATATTTAAAGAATTACAAATGCATATAGAAGAGAAAGAAGACATTTGCTTTTACCCTTTTTTCTCCGGATTTTGATGGATTTAAAGGAAATAAAATTTTAAATAGATTGTCAATATCTTCTGCTATAAAACCAACCTCCTCAAAATAGTACAGGTATACTGAGACAGGTTCATTTCTCTAAACTATCAGCCAAAAAAGATTACTAAATTTCCTTAATCCATTTTAAAAGTCCCTGTACAGTTAGCTACTCAGCAGCAAATTTGTTCACTTTATATTCATAAAATCCCAACTCTATAAAGCAAGGTTTATATTTGAACTTGAAGCAATATCAAGATTTGTAAAGTTACATTGTTCTTTTAATATCTTACTAGTAGTTAATGAAGCTTCCTTTGTGTTTGCATGTATTTTCTTTTCAGTGTTTGTCTTCATGATCCTGGGCCTAAAGCAGAGACAGAAACAAGATCTATTTCTTGAAAAGGGTGAAGAATTTAGGGAGAATATTGTCAGATATGATGATGAAGGAGGTGGAGAAGAAGATACAGAGGCTTTTGATATTGCAGCACTGCGGGCCCGCACTGTAATAAGAGCAAGAAAGACTCGGAAAAATATCACCACTGAAATCAGGAGTCTATATAGGCAATCTCTGCAGGTGGGTCCGGACAGTGCTGTGTTCAAGGAATTCATTTTGGCCAAGCTTGAAGAGGCCAATACAGATCCTTGTGCACCTCCCTTTGACTCTCTACAGACTTATGCATTTGAGGGAACAGGGTCACTAGCTGGATCTCTTAGCTCCCTGGAGTCAAGCATTTCAGATCCAGATCAGAATTTTGATTACTTAACTGAATTAGGACCTCGCTTTAAAAAATTAGCAAGCATATATGGCTCCAGATTTCATGCAAAGAATTAGTTTTCTAGGGGATTAAAAAAAAAGATATAGTAGGGTATATGTGATCCTATGGTCTACCAAATTCGATAAATTAGCAGATCATATGTAAACAAGTGTATTCTATATCTCTGTACTGCCAATCAGCTTTTCTTGGTTTTCTGGCTGTTACTGAATCTGCTCCATTACCTACTGTGATCATCTTCTAAATTGCATCCTAATGACCACAAAGAGTTAATGGTTCTTCTTAAGTACTGTCTCCTGTCTCATATGTAAAGAGCAACTTGAGCAGTGAACAGAATCAGATTTTATAAGTTGTACCTTTGGGAGGACCTAATGGTATGATATAACTTTGAAGAATACTTAAATGAATGAATGGGTTCCTGCCTGAGAATCTTTTTAGTCCTCTAGGTCCTCCCTTGTAAATATTCTGCCTGAGTTAATCTTTAAAATATCTCCAAAGTGTGGCATATAACAGGATTATATTAATTAACCAAAGCTACAGTGTTTAAAATATGTGTTATATTTAGTAAGGTGGAAACTTAACTGTAAAAAAAAATGGGAATGTGTATAAGAAGCACTTATGGAATATTTATTTATTTTTCCAGTGATAAAACTAAAAATATTTTTATCACTATCAAAATGAAGATCTATTATGCAGTGTCAACATTTATTCATCATTAAATTTGAATTTTTTATGAAATTATTGGAAATGTGTTAAATTCACAATTAACATTTCATTGGTTTATAAAGTTATGAAAAAGTACTTTCAAGCTTGAATTAATATTCATCTTAAACATGATAATCAGTTATATTGTCTATTATAGTACATAAAATCCAATACTGTACAATTCAGGACATTTTCCCTTTTTTTAAGAGCTAAGGAGATGACTGATTTCTTAGCACAGGTTTTTTATTATGGAATATAAAATTAGGTACAGTAGTCATTTTATTATAACAGTATTAAGGAACTTTAAAATGCTAAGCTGCTGGACATAAAACTTTATGGTTAACATTAGATAATAAGATAGTAAAACACTTTATTTTCAATCCACCTCTTCAGAAAAGGTTCTTTATTACATCAAAATCAAGTCAGACTTTAAAATCCATTTCCTTTTCTAGTTTTTGGATGGAAGTTATTGAATAAAATGTGCTCAGAAGTCTTTTCTTTTACTGTTTCTGAATATATATATGTATATATATAAAACTAGAAATGAGGTGAACCCAAGCTGTTGGATATGTACTAAATTATTTTTCTTACTGATTTCATTAGCTATGATTGAAATTGGGTGAATAGGTATATTTAGTGTTCCCTTGTTTCTGCTCTCTAAAGGCAGAACTGCTGTACCTTGCAATGAACTGGGAACTTTCACTAAATTAAAATTGGTGTCATGATCATTGGGTCAGAGAAAGTAATATCTTGTTCTCAGACAAACTAAACTAAGGCAGAGCAAGTGAGGAGCACCTTCTGGAGGAGAAGGTTGGACAAGAACCACCTCCAGTCTTCCATAACTTTTGCTATTGTGTGGTTGGGAGAAAAATAGAATATGCAGAACATGTCAGTCATTTGATAATGTAACATTTGAGAATGACTTTATGTTCATGACAGTTTAAATAAAACCCAACAAATCAAGAAGGAGGAAGTACTATCTGAGTTCCAATTCCAAACAGAAGTGCACCTAGGGGCAATAAAAATGTGTTGGGTATTCTTGGTGCAGGAATTGGCAAGTGTGACTAACAACAGATGAAGCAATACATATAGAGTGGTTAAAAACTAGACCTTATGGGAATGTTTCAAAATTCAGATATGGATGAATGGCTATACAGCAAATTTTAAGAGATTCATGTTAATGTTGTGTTGGCACTTATGGCTCTAATGGTAATATCCAATGACACTGAAACAGATGTGGTAGGATGGCTTCTTATTAGGAATATTAATATCTAAATACATAGACAAGGGCCATAACTATTTGCTCAACTGAAAAGTTTCTATTTAAAAGGCAGGAAAAGAATTGGATTTTTTAAAATCACATTTACAATTATTATTGCCCAGAAATTGTAATTGATAATATTTTAGTAATGATCTCATATCTGTCTACTCATATAAAAATTAAAAAAAGTACTATTACATATGTTTCTAATAGTTCAAAGGCATAATCTTTAAGGACACACACATATGTGTTTAATAATATCTATATTAATGTGGATCTTTATGCAAATAGCATAAAGCACCTCTCTTTTATAACTTCAATGTTTAAACAATAGTTATTCGGGACTTGGGATTCTGTTTACCAGGATTGTGGAAATAGCCGATGGTAAACCTAAAAAAAGGCTTTAACTCTAATAAGGGAATTTCAAGAATTATCCAGATATGAAATAAAATACTATCCCTGATACTAAAAGAAACAAAACAAACAATTCCAAAATTATCCTGAAATATGTGAACATACAATAGATGTTAGGTGATTTATTATCTTTGCTTTCACACATATCATTGTAAGAGCTTATAATTAATTTTTTCTTATAACTTAGGATATGGAGAATTGGGAACTTTTTTCTTTTTTTAATTTTTTTTTTGGTTTTTAGGCAATTGGAGTTAAGTGACTTGCCCAGGGTCACACAGCTAGTAAGTGTCAAGTGTTTGGGCTAAGGCCAGATTTGAATTCAGGTCCTCTTGACTTCAAGGCCGGTTCTCTATCTACCGTGCCACCTAGCTGCCCCAACTTTTTTCACAAAAGCACAGTAGAAATGATGGGATATTCTGGGGAAGAAGTACAATAAGTAAAAATAGAGAATCAGATTTTAGTTATTTTTAAAATGATAGTCTTCAAATAAGCTTTAGTAGGCAATAGGTTATAGGAGCCAGACACCATCTGGGATCTCGATTAAGTCTGGACAAGGGGAACTTCTGGAAGTCACATTTGCACATAGGAAGCATATAAATACAAGACTCTGCAACACAATTTTAGCTAATTTACATCAAATGCCAACTTGTACTTCTAGAAACCAGTTCACGTAACTGTAGTTAGAAGGACTAGGTCAGGTATTCAAAGCATTGCTGAAGTGGTTTTTTTTTCTTTCGAAATAGTGATTCTAGGCTGTGAAGTTGTGCAAGATTTATATTATTCAGATTTTAAATGGTTCATTTTATTTTTTATTTTGACCAAAAATCCACAAAATAAACATTTCTTTATACATATATACAGCAGAATACACAATATGATTGAATAAGATATTATAAGCCTATATTTCATACTGCTTTCTATTTTTTTTTAAAAAATAACTAATACATTCCATGTGTTACATTTAAAACTGTCTATCTTGTTTGTGCTTCCTTTTGAAACTCCACACTTGAATGGCCTTTTTAAATTATGATCATTGTTTCTAAAATCCCTCCAATAAAAGCAGAGGGAAAAATCATTGTAATAAATAAGCACAATCAAGCAATACAAATCCACAGAGTGGCCATGTTTATCCAATGTATGTTTTTGCACCTCAAGTCTATCACCTCTCTCTCTCTCTCTCTCTCTCTCTCTCTCTCAGGAGGTAGGTAATATGCTTCATTTTATATGCTCTATAAAAATGATCCAGCATTTATTTGATCAAAATTAATAAATATTTCAAAGTTTGTTGGTTTTTAACAGTAATTTTGTCATTGTATAAATTGTTCTGGTCTATTTATTTTGCTTTATATCAGCTCATCCTTCTCAGGATTCTCTGAAATCATCTTTTCATCATTTCTTATGGCACAATTAATATTCATTATATTCATATGCCTCTTTGTTTAACCATTCCCCAACTTTTTTTTTTCAGTTTAAATCTTTTGTGCGATTTGTTGTTTTCCCCTTCTCTATCATGAGATGGGAAGCATCTTTCATCATTAGTCATCTGGGATTCCAGTTTTGCTTTGTTTTTGTTGTGTTTTGTTTTTGTAGTGAACGTTTGGATTTCAGTAGAGTGTAAATGGACCCACTGCAACTCAGAATATTAACTAATACTTGCTACCTTGTTTCCTTCTGCCTTGTAAATAGTAAATATTAATAGTGAATTTGATGTCACTATTCTCTAGTGCAAAGTCAGTTCCCTGTCTCTTGAGGGAACTCATTCATCATGGATCAACATTTCAACTTACTTTTACATATTGATCTTCTGCCTGAAAATTTTTGAAGAAATTATGCTTCTGGATCAAAACATTTCCTTTGACAAGTGCTGTTCAGTTGAAGACACTCTGCCTCCTTCCCTCTCTTCCTTCCTTCCTTCTTTCTTTTTTTATTTCTTTCTCTCTTCCTTTCTTCTTTTCCTCCTTTCTTTTTTCCTTCCTCCCTTCCTTCTTTCCTTCCTTTTTCCTTCCTTCCTTCCCTCCCTCATTCCTTTACTTTCTTTCTTTTTCTTTCTTTGAATTAGCAAATTCACACAAAACATGAAAGTTATTAAAACAAATCAGAAGCCATATCTGAAACTATACAAGTTTCTTTGTTATTTTATAAAGCAATTTAGAATCAATTTGTTTATATTTTTCCCTGACATAAGACATTAGCTATGTAATGCGCTGCTGTATTTCAAATCAGAGGACTTGGGTTAAATGACTAACACACTTCCTATGACCTCAGGCAAGTCATTTAACCTCTCTAAGCCTCTCTTTTATAAAATATGAGGAGTTTGGATTAAACAACATTTATTCACACCACTTCTACTTCTGAATACACCATCCCTTTCAACATACTTTAGATGGGTTATATTAACATATAGATCAAGATCAATGGATTCACTGGGGAGGGAAAGAGCAAGACAAAGAAAAAGAGAGACAGATAAGAAGAAGGGAGAGTCCAGTTGCATGCTATCTATTCTGTACTTACACTGTACCAATCCTTTCTGATCATAGACTTCCTAGATAATATCCCTTATAACACTAATGGTGTGAAAGCTTTCTTGGGAAATAATATTGTTATCTATGGAGTCTGTTGTTCCTTATAGATCTCTCCATTGCATTTTGGATTATTTAATTGCCATAATTAGAATACATAAGCAATGATTGTCTTTACAGTTTTACAAAAATAAGATCATTACAGATTTTTTTTTCCAGGAAAAAAAACCTACCACATACCTGAGAAAATAGGCTATTTTATATGGTTTATTGGATGGAGTGCTAAACTTGAAGTTAGGAGCATTCTGACTTCATTGAACGTTGCCTCAGATATTTAGCCCTACATGAGACATGTAATTTCTGGTAGCTCTATTTTCTAAAAATGGTAATTAGTAATAATAATAATAATAATAATATCTATGTGATTGGGCTATAGTAAGTACAAAATGATGGAATTAATAATTAAAGTCTTCAGCTGTGGGACTCCTAAATATTTGTAGATAGTTGAGCAAAGCCAATATCAGAATTGTGCTTTTCCTCATAGTTGCCACTTATCAAAATACCCCTTTCTTAAGGGGTCACAAATATTATGAAGAAGAAAAGTACAAAGCAATTAAGCTATAAGTATAAATTTCAGGTATTTATTAAAATGATTTTTGGTTTGTTTTGAAGGTTAGATTCTATCACGACAAAACAAAGTTAATTTTTTTTTCCCTGTAAACCTGTGACTTCAAAAAATAATATTGCTTTCCTGCAAGTCAGCATTAAGAACCAAAATGGAAAAATGTATAGTTATCCTCCTCCTAGGCAAAGAGATTTTAAATTGTAAACTACCCCACCTTTCAAAGAGAAGTCTACTTTGGGAGAGATCAGTCCATAAATAAATTACAGTTTGCATTGGGAATCATATTGTTGCAAAGAAAGGTTCCAAAGAGACTTCAAGTAAAGCCACTTAAATATCAAATAATATGCTTCATCTGCCTGTCAAGTAGTAACTGAATATAAAACTGATTATAAAATAAATATAAAGCAACCCATTCATCACCTATAAGCAGGGGAAAAGCTTCAAGTCTTAGTCTGTGCCATACCTTCATCCCTCATTTTCACATTTCCATTCTGTCACCCACCTCCAATTCTTCCATGTTCCAAGGCCATATGTTCTCCAGATGGAACATTTTATCTATCTATCTATTTATCTATCTATCTATCTATCTATCTATCTATCTATCTATCTATCTAT
>NW_020949351.1:6255309-6343132 GCF_900497805.2 Vombatus ursinus | reverse complement strand
TATCTATCTATCTATCTATCTATCTATCTATCTATCTATCTATCTATCTATCTATCATCTACCTGTCTGTCTTTCTGTCTGTCCATCCATTTTCTTTCTCATTCCTGAACTAGTCTCAGGGCAGGGGTGAATTCCAGGCAATAGTCCAAATACTATTAACACCTCAGCTTTCAAAAACTTCTTTTGTGTCTCAGATGCCCTCTCTTTGCCCTGTGAGCTCCTTCTTGCAAAGCTAATTAGCTAATTTATAACATGTATTAATGCTCCCCCTGCTTTATGAAATATATGGAGATTATTTCATCCAAACATACTAAAGTGGAAGAAAAAGCAAAAATAATTTGAGTTCCCAATTTTATAATAATCAAATTAACATTTGATAAATGTTCTAATTTAATAATTCATGGTTACAAAAACTTTATAGCAACAAAAGATCCACATCAATAATTGATATCTTTACCACCTTTATTTTACACAGAATATGTTGTAAATATTTGGTGTATATACATACATAGCTATAAAATATTTGGAAATATATTTCTACAAAATACCTAAATACATACATGGAATGTACATTGAAATGAAGCTGGATATTGTTCTTAATTAGGACCATGAGACCTTTGTAAATACAAGGAATTAACTAAATTTCCTGAACCCCTTGCCTCTGCCCAAATGTACCGGGGAGCAATTTAAAAAAAAATCCTTCATTCACAAATCTAACTACATGATCTAACCAAATATTTTATGAACCAAAAACATTACTTAATATCCTGTATGTGTTTTATTATGTTAGATCTTATAGGAAAATCCTAAAGAAACAGAAGCCCTAATTTTTGTTCTCAATAGACAGCTTCTTCAGTAGAGTTCTAGATTCAGAGTTAATATGACCTGATTTCATATCCGACCTGAGATATTTACTACCTGTGTGACTCTAGGAAAGTTTTATAAACTCTGCCTGCTCAGTTTCTATATCTATAAAGTAAGAATAGCATCATCACCTGCAATTCACTGCTATTGTGAGGATCAAATGAGATAATATTGTTAAAGCCCTTCACAACCCTTAATGTGCTACATAAAGGCTAGCTATTAATGCTGCTGCTGCTTTTCCTCCTCATTCTCCTCTTCCTCCTCCTGCTCCTCCTCCTCTTCCTCCAACTAATATAACCATAAGGGCAAAGGATAAGGGGTGTCCCTGGTCAACATTACGTTTCTGCATCACCACTGCTTTTACCTGTCTAGTCATTTATTTGATTAGAAACAGAAATATTCTTCTAATTCAAAGAGTCAATACCTATAGTAAAGTGAAATAGAGTAATAGAAAAACAGAAGACTCCTCATACCAAGTTATCAAAATCATATGAAGACTCACCTCTATCCAGGTTTGTTCTCTGTTACATCTCTAAATCAATTTAAAGAGGTAGAGGGGGGATGAGGAAAAGATGGGCTACAATGTCAGACCTTGATCTTTTTAGAATTTATTTTCTCTGGCATTTTATCTGAAAAAAAAAACTTTTAATTTCAATAATATTCATTATTTCTGAATGAGCTGTGTGTTAGGAGGCAATACAGTGCATTGACTACACACCTGACCTTCCTATAAATGAACTCCAGACAAACTTATTCAGAAAACGATTTTTTTCCAGACATCCCTGCTGTACATCCTAAAGCAGTGCAATTGTGTTGGATTTAAGTAAATACTGACTCAGGAATGAACTATCTTTTTGGAGAAGGACGATACTCTTTGCTTATGTTCACATAAAAATGAATGAATGAAGGGGCAGTTAGGTGGTGCAGTGGATAGAGCACCAGCCCTGAAGTCAGGAGGACCTGAGTTCAAATCTGGCCTCAGACCAAACACTTGACACTTACTAGCTGTGTGACTCTGGGTAAGTCATTTAACCTCAATTGCCTTAAAAAAAGGAAAAAAATGAATGAATAAGCAAACATTTCTGAAGAATCTGATTAGTGTAGTCAGTCAACTTCTGTCATTTGAGCAAAATGAGATATTTTACCATAAATAACAGGAGTAGGAAAGAGGAGAGGAAAAAGTTTCCCCTAAATTACCCAAATAATTACTTTAATTCTCCAATATATTTTGTCAGTATAATAGCATCCTTGGACAACTTTCTCATTGTAATAATAAACATATTTTTTAGGGATCCTATCAGCCTTAAGATAGCTATTAGTTTTGCTTGCCATAATTGAACCACATGGCTCTTTATATGTATGTCCTGATGAAACAGAGGCTTCTAACAAAAGAAGAACAATTTCTAATGAAACATTTGTTTTAACACTTTGAGGAAAAACATGACATGGCTAGGAGTTCTAATAAATTTGGTAAATGAGAAAGATATATGTTTTTTATGGTATATTATATTCATGTAACCTATTTTTAATATGGTAGTTTACATTTGTCATTCAAAATAGTCACACTTCAAAAGAATGTGTACTTTAAACATCTGAGATATTGGAGATCATCTATTAGGCTAACCTCCTCATTTTACAGATGAGGAAATTAAGGCCTAGAAATGCCAAATGACTTGCTAACAGTAATAACTTGCTAATGGTAATGGTATCACCAGAACTCATATTGGAATTCTGGCATGATTCAGAATCAGCTTTCTTGATCTAACCTATACTTGGCTATAAGAATTCTCAGTGTAAAAGAAGATCTGGGTACACATTCAGAGAAAGTAAGGGGAAAAAAACCACTCTTACCCTGAAAAGTAATGTCAAGTGGTCACAAGCCAAAAAAGAAATCTTGGAAGAACTTAAATAGCAACTTAAAAATCAAATAAGAGAGAATGAGGAAAAATTAGAAAATAAATTAAAACAATTGAAGAAAATTATGAAAAGAAAGTTAACCAATTAGGAAACAAATATGAAATCTTCAGGAAGAAAATAACTCCTTGAAAATTAGAATTGGGCAAGTGGAATAAAATGATGTTGTAAGACACTAAGATACAATAAAATTAGAAAAAAATAAAACAGCATCCAAAACATCTCATCAGAAAAAAGAAATAACAACTCATCTGGAGAATGGATCAAGGAGAGACAATAAGAATTGTCAGACTACCTGAAAGTTATGATAAAAAAGAATCTGGATACAATATTACAAGAAATTATTAAGGAAAATTCCCCTGAAGTTCTAGAAAGAATCCACCAATCACCATCTGAAAGAGATCCTAGGAAGAAAACTTATAGGAAAGTCATAGTCAAATTTCAAAAGTCCCAGGTTAAAGAGAAAATATTGCAAGCAACAAGGGAAAAAAAAATTTTAAATACTGTGGAAAAACAACCAGGATTTAACACCACCTAGCAGCTTCTGCAGTAAAAGACTGTAGGTCTTGGAACATTATATTTTGAAGAGCAAAGGAGCTGGGGTTTCATCCAAGAATAACTTATCCAGCAAAGTTGAGTGAAATCCTGAACAATAAAAACAAAAGGATATTTGACAAATTGAAAGACTCTCAAGTAGTTGTAGCAAAAAGACCAGAAGTCAATGGAAATTTTGACAAAGAAAATCCAGAAGAAATATAAGGAAATCATTAAAGACTACTTATAAGGCACTGATAAAGCTCGAACTGTTCACTTATGATATATGTAAATGTTATCAGTATTCTTGAAACTATTATCATTACTAAGGTAGTTTGAAAGAAAGATTGTGCCTGAGTTGTGCATGATGGAGTGATTCTAAAAAACAAAATTGGGTAAGAAAAGGTAAAAAGGAGTAATTATCTCACCAAAAATGGGGCATCAAAGATAGAACTAATACAGAAGAAACAATTGGGGATGGAGTGCTGGTAATGTTGAAACTTTACACTCATATGAGTTGAAGAAAAGTGTGCATCTGAAGAGGCTTAAAAGTCTTCTGAACTTCTAGAGAGGTCTAGATGACCCCAACTGGGGTGAGGGAGGGACTTTTAAAAGGGTATATAGTATAAGATTAGGAGGGTGGGGAGGAGATAAGGAAGGGAATTTTAGAGGAGTGAGTAAAACAAAGAAACAGAGAGTAAGAGGAAAAGATAAGGTAACAGGGATAAGGTAAGAAGAGAGAAAAAAGAGAGAAAAAATTCTCTAAATCACTATTGATTAGAGAAATGCAGATTAAAACAACCTTGAGATATCATTTTACACCTACCAGACTGTCTAAAATGATAGAAAGAGGAAGTGACAAATGTTGGAGAGGATGTGAAAAAAAATGGGATACTAATTGATTGTGGAATTGTAAAGTGATCTAACCATTTTGGAGAGCAATCTGTAATTATGACCAAGGAGTTATTAAAAAATCTATACCTTTGGGTGTAATAAGATAAAATTGTAAATAGTAACATCAATATTGTTTTAAGAATGAATGAGTGAATAATTGCTTTGTTTATTATAAATACCCAAGTTAATATAAAGGACATAAGAAGAAAAACACCATCTGCATACAGAGAAAGAACTGTTAAACAGAAGTATGTATAGAATAATTTTACCCATATATACCAATTTGTGTCTAATGGTAGCCATCTCTGGGGAGGGCAGGGGGAAGGAAGAACAAAAATTACATGATAATTTTGTTGTATATTTGAAAGGAATAGCAGGTTGTGCATAGTAGATTTACTATTTCATGTACTATCATCTGTTTTATTGTACTATGTTATGGAAATGCTTGTTTTATTCCATAAATTAAAAATAAAATAAAATAAAGGCATAGTATAAGACTGTGTCGTATTCATATGCTTGATTAAAATAAGAAAGGGACAGTAGCTTTAAAAATGTTCATATATTTAGAGCTGTCTATTAAAGGTCATTTAATCTAACCTCCAGAGGTCACTAGCCTGATATCACACAGATAATAACTATATTTTGAGTATCATATAAATTCAGGTATTTAATTCTATTCTGGGGGTAACAATGATGTTAATTAGAATGTAATATGAAAGGTAGCATTATTTTTAGGCACAATCTTTTTCTCTTAAAGATGTTTAAGGCTTTGTTTATATTACTCACATGACACCACTGATTATGTAGAGAAATGATAAGCATCATTTTTGATATCTTAGGGACTGAAAGACTAGTAAAAGAGAGGTCAATCAATTTATTAATGGTTGAAAGACTAATAAAAGAGAAGACAAAAAACTCAGTAAATGTCAAGTGGCAAGGTAGAGTTTGTTTGGGTTTTCTTGCAAACCATATATTTGTTTGATTCAAACCTTGATTTTCTTACTTGTTGTTTTACACAAGAGTTCTCTAAATGGAGATCCACAAGGGATGTTGAATCACAATATATTCATTCTAGTCCACAAATGAAAATCTATGATATTGAAAAAAATGTATTTTGGGAAAAGTAAAATTGGAAAATATAAATGTGAATAAAAGCAATGGTAAGGTAGTTATAACTTATATATATATATATATATATAGAGAGAGAGAGAGAGAGAGAGAGAGAGAGAGAGAGAGAGAGAGAGATTTATATTGTAAATGTTCACACATCTGTTTTCAAGAAAATATTAAGCTAGGAGGAAATGAGTCCCAGACATGTTTTCACTTTGTTTAATAGGTCTTGCATATTGAATTGAATTTAGGAGGAAGATTTCTACAGTTTAATATCAACTGGACTTTCCACTTCCCTCTACTTCCTCACTACCCAGTCAGGAACTATTTTAAAGTCACCTAGAATTAGCTGTCTTCCCCAACAATATGCTACAGGAGGAGTCAGGAGGCAGGGGATTATAGGTAAAATAGATTCGGGCAAGGCTACTTCAATATTGTATTCAAAGGCACATCCTTTGCTGAAAGATAGTACAACCACCTTTGTAGTAGTACAACTACTACCATTATTTCCAGGAGGAAATTATATTCTGCCAACTCTAAAATAACTAAAAGACTGTAGCATGAGGACATGGGCGGATGGTAGTGGTGTTATTCTTCCATCTGTACCAGGAAAATACATCACCAGATCTAAGGGGAGGAATGGAGCTGTGTTTGTATAATGTACTACCAAAAACCCACACAGAATTTTAAATTTTTTAAAAATACTTCTCATGCTTCCCTAGTTCATTCTGTGATTAATTTAACAGTATTATGAATATATTTGTGTGTATAATTGCTAGATTTTCTATAATAAATAGAGAGTACTAGAACCCAGAGGCGCATACATTAGGATTTTTTAACAAAGCATCTTATAAAATTTAGTTAACATCCTTGATTGCAGAAAGGGATTTACCCTTGTAAATCACTTGCTGTTTCTTACTGTATTCAGTTTTCTAATTAAATCGGTTATAGAAAGCTTCTGGAACCTTGGGAGTTGAACTCAAAGAACATTATGTGGGAAGAGCTATTCATTTCAAACTGGCTGCTGTTCTCTTGCATGCTGATTCACACTAAGAGGCAACTGCTGCCCTCCCAGGTGTGTTTACAGCTCCCCTTGGGCAGATTTCAGCCCCAAATGCTCATTTCAACAAATCACTTTCATTTATTTCCATACTGTATATAACATCAAGCAAATCAAGGTATTTCATTATAACTTCTAATTGCTTCTCTGAAAGGTAGCATGTTTAAATGTATTAAAATATGTTAAACATGAAAACAGACCCACTGAGAGCCATTTGTGTCTTAATATTATCATCATGTGTAGGAAGCATGTAAGGTACTTCTGTTCTCCCAAGCAGTTTTTTAATTTGGGTGGAAATGATCAGAGAAGCAGCTTTCACAATTATTCTTTGCCTTAAGATACTGCTCTAAATGGGAGATAATCAATATTGTTTTTAGTGGTACATCTAAGTTTTCCAGATTTTGGAATATGATACTCCAGGGGTAAATTTGTTCAGAATACTCAAATGTTAAATAGATATATTTGGCGATTTAATGAATAAAGATGTAGATTGATAGATAGATAGATAGATAGACAGATAGATAGATACACATATATAGTGTATATATACATATGGATAATGTGCATGTGTGTGAATATATATGTGTGTGTATATATGTATATATGTGTATATATATATAATGCTTTTGAATCTCATACAAATAAATCTCTGTACATTTGTCCCTGACTTTGTCTCTGACTCCTACTCACATTCTATTTTAGGGATTGTCTGATTTTTAAAAAAATCCTAAGAAGCTTCCTTTCAATAGCCCTTACATTCAAATATTTAGATTATTAATATATTTTACCCAAATGTTCTAAGATCATGTCTTAGTATTGTAAATTTGATCTGCAAGAACAGGTATATACACACCTCACATAACTAATTTCTTCTGATGAAACAGGTGTTAAATAGAACAATGTTATAGGGGAAATTTATTGCCATAATAACAATTTTATGGCTGAGAAAATAAATCCTATGTAAGGGGTAAAGGTAAAATCTTTGGTCAGTAGTGAATACTAGGGCACTAAGTTGAATCTGTCATAGTAAAAAGGGCAGAGATTTAGAGGATAATGGTGAGAGGAGAGGGGTCAGCTGGAGTGAGGAAGACAGAGGGCTACTATATACAGAATAAGAAAGGTGTGATGCCTAAGGACTGCAGAAGGGAGGACAGACTGCAGCAAAAACACTGTTAAGGGGAGCAAAGTAGTCATAATAGGGATTATTATTTCGGATTGGGATGGTTTCCACTGATTAGTCAAAGGATAGTAATATAATAACAAGATTTAATGATATTAAAGTATTTTTGATAAAAATATATTAATAGCATTGTTGCAAAAGAATTGATTGGGAAAGCACTATGCAAGTTATTCCTTCAACCACAATTATTCTTAAAATCAGCAAAAGAAATTTTATATTTTAAGATAAAACAATTCTACTTTTTTAAATCATTCACTTTACAATAGTGAATGTCCTAGACTGGTTACAGCTACCTAAATTCCTGATCTAAGTGATATTGCTTCCTTTGAGATTGCAATATTGTAATTTCTTATATTCACTAAATAACATTTTAAAAGAGCTTTCCTACAAAATTTCTCCTATGATCTTCAGAACAAATTTATGAGGTAGGTAGGGGAGATTATATTATTCATATTTCACATTCATATTATAGGCAAACATAGTAACAATAATAATGACATAATAACTATGATAGAATACCCTGTGATTCATAAAGCACTTTACTCATAATGTCCTTGTGAGGCAGGTGTCTTTCTAGTTTGGTGTCTTCATGGATCCTTTATTTTGTTCAATATAGACACTTTGTCTATGTATACATTACAGGCTTGTACCTGTTTCTCATCCCTCCCTTCCACCACAGGCTTTTAAAATTTTCTGTGATGCTTGAAAATACATATTTATAAGTACTCAATAGAAAACTCACCAAAATATACTGGAGGATTTCTGACCATTTTTTTTTTAATATGAGGTAGACTGATATATCAATTTATTACTCAGGCTGTCTCAACTTGCGTAGACCATCTCTTCAGAAAGACAAATAGTTTATTTTTCCTAATTGATGCTTTATTGCATTCACCACAGTGTTTGTTCCATACTTTTTATTCTCCCCTTAAACCTTGAACACCACCATATTTTCCCTCTTAGCAGAAGACCTGACTTCATAAGACTTTACTAAGAAAATGAGGCCATTTGTTGTAAACTCTTTCTTTTGCTCCATTCTTTGTATCAAAATTATTTGATACCATTCCTCATCTGTCCTTCTTTGTTCAATTTTTGATAAAGAAATTCTATTTCCTCCTCCTATTTGTGACCTTGATTCCATTCCTCCAGATATTGTTCCTCCCACCTCCCCCTTCCCCTGTGACCATCCTCTCTAATTTTCACTCTCTCACTAACCACAGACTCATTACCTGTTGTTTATAAATACATCTCTATATCCTAAAAAGCAAAATATAATCTCCATTTCACCTGGTATCCATTCAACTTATTTCATTTTAACTCTCTTCCCTTTTACAAACACATTGCTAGAAAAAGTTATGTACACTCATTCCTTCTACTTTTCTCACCTCTCATGTCTCAAATATCTGAATTCTGGCTTCTAAACTGATGACTCAACTGAAACTCCTCTCAGTGAAGTTAACAACCTTGAGCGCAAAATTCATTGGCCTCTTATCCCCAGTATTTCACATTGTTGACAATGCCCTACTCTTGGATATTTTCTCTTTTCTGCATTTTTCATGAAACTGATTTCTTTTGGCTCTCTTGCATACCTAACAACTTCTTTTTAGTCTCTTTTACTTGAGTATTATTCAAGATCTATGCCATAACTCTGAACATGCCAAAGGCTTCTGTCCAGGACATCTTTTAATTTCTCTTCACTCTGCCTTTTGGTAATTTCATCAGCTTCAACAGGTTCTGCTATCAACTTGCTACAGATGGCTTCTAGATCTATATGTCTGAGTCTTGTCTCTTTCTTGCACTTCTGCTGAACAAACCAGAGATCCCATAGGCATCTAATCTCAATATCCCAAGGACAATTTATTAACTTTCCTCCCAAACTTCCTATGTTTTAATTTCCTTGACCTTTTCTGCATAGGACACACTTCAATACTTCCAGTCACAACTTTGGAACCATCTTTAAAACTTCAGCCTCATTCACCCTTCATTGAGCCAACTCAATTACCAAGTCTTTATTGATTGCATCTCTAGAAACAATCACACCCATCCCCTCTCCACCCACAAGCTCAACACCCTAGTTTCATGCCCCTATCATCTCTAGCCTGAACTATTAGAATAGCATCCTAATTGTTTTTCTTGCCTCCAGTGTCTATTTTTTCCGATCCATCCTTCACAAAGTGGTCAAATTGATATTGCTAAAGCACAGGTTGGACAATATGACTGTTCAAAAACCACCATTGGCTCTTTGCTTCCTCTATGATTATTTTCAAACTCCTCTTCTGGCTTTTAAAGACAATCCCAATCTGACCATGATCTACCTTCTAAAGTTTATTATGTACTATTCTAATTCACACACTTGCTATTCCAGGCAAAGTCACTTACTTGGTTTTCCCTAAGTGCCACTTTCTATCTCCTGTCTCCACATTTATATAGACCATCCATCTCTGATTCTTGGAAGGCAGTCCTTCACCATTGTCTTAGAGAATCCTCATCTTTCTCCAAAGTTCAGCTCAAACGCCAGTCCTTATTCTTTCTCATCCAACCAGTTGATAATTTACTTCTTCCCATGCAAAATTATATTGTATTTACTTTTTTAAATATTTGTTATGTTTGACTTGATTTAACCCAATAGAATGCAAGCATGGACTATTTCATTTTTTTCATGGCACAGAGTCTAACACAGAGTAGATGATTAAGAAATGTTTATGAAGTGGAAAAAATTAATCAAGAATTAATCTTTTCTTTTGTTTGGAATTAATATAAGACATCTTCCATGAGGCTGGTTGAATGTTGTAGATAGTCTTATATCTTTCTGTTTTATGCTTGTTTTGATGTCAGTACTCAGTGAATCACTAAGCAAAGTCATCTCCACAGTATTGTAAATGTTTTCAAAATATTTATGGGAAGCTCTTTGCCTGAAGAGAAACATCAAGGTTCTATTTTGTTCTTTTGAGGGAAATTATAGAATTACAGAACTTTGGAGTTTAAAAGAACCCCAGAGGTTATCCAATTCAAATCACATATCAACAGAACTTCCCTCTATAAGATCTTTGAAAAGTAGTAATCCAGCCCTTAATTTAGGACCTCCAGTGAATGGGAGCCCACTAGTACCCAAGCTGCCCATTCTATGCTGGAATAGCTCAAATCTTTAACAAGTTTTTACTTACAAAGGACAGGGATAGGAACTGAACTTGTGACTCCATTGGTATAGGGAATTCCTATGTGAGGAAACTTTGTCTACCAATGAAGGGTGACATAATTTTAGAAAAGTTCCTAGAGCAATGAAAGATTAAATGACTTGCTCAGGAATACACAGCCATTATGCATCAAAGGCACATCTTCCTGGCTTTCTGGCTGGTTTTCTATCCCCTTAATCATGTTGCTTCTCATTTTTATTTACATCAAATTAATGTTTGTAATTCTTATCCAATCATTTTCCTAGATCAATCCTGTGAGGCTTAGCAAAACAAGTCCATACACAAACCCAACTTGAAGTCATCTCTCATTTCTCTGCCTCAAAATTTAATGCTAATATCCTATTTCTTTAACTCATGGTATAGTGTCCTGGTCTCATCTTTCCTCTGGATGTACTCCTGTTTTACAATGACTTTTCCAAAATTCCCTGCTTGACAAGGTACTTCCTAAAATGGGGCAACCATAAACTCCATATTGGAGTATTAAACACAATATAGACCCTATCAGATTTATAGACCCTATCAGATTTAATTTTATTAGATTAAGATTTTAATGCTATTTTTATATCCTAAATTTTCCATAAAATATCTTAGCTTTCCTCCAAAGTGTTGCATCATTTTCAAATTCAATAAGAATGGCATATCACTTCACTCAACCAATGTAAGATCAAAGACAATTCCTTATCAATCTTTCATATAGATCTTCCAACAATTTAAGATTGATCTATTAAATCTAATTCTTTATTATTCATCCAATTCCAAATGAATCTATTTGTAATGATATCTAGTTTACAACTTCACATCTTCTGCAAAACTATATTGGGGAGAAACCTTGTCAAAAATCCTGCTGAAATTATATTTACCATGTTAGTGAGCATTCCCTAAAAGGGTAAGTCTGACACCATTTAGCATGTATATCTTGCAGGGTTGTTGTGATCCATAAATGAGGAAAAAAATTGATGTCATATTTTGTGAAATTAAAGTGCTATACTTCAATCACCATCACCATCATCATCATTTGTAGTAGTGGAAGTTGTATGGTTATTGGTAGTAGTTATTTTGATAACAGTGACAAGAAATGCTTTTTACTTTTTATGAGGTATTTTCAAGAATCTTCTGATTTCAACCCTGTAATATTTACAAATTTTTATATAACATATTGATCTCTATTTCTATCTCTACATCTTTTTTTCTTTACCTTTGTCTGTCTCTCCTCTTTCTCCTGCTTTTCTCTTTCATTTTCTTTCCCTTTCTTATAAACCCTTTCCTCTATATTTATGTCTATCTTCATCTTTATCTCTGTGTCTATCTATCTGACCTCTATCTGCTTCTATCTCTTTGCCTTTGTTTTTGACTCTCTGTACCTCTGTCTTGGTCTGTTTGGCTATCTGTCTGTCTGTCTGTTTGTCTCTGTATCTCTTTCTGAATGTCTCTATCTCTGTCTCTTTTTCTGTGCCTCTGACTTTCCGTGTTTCTGTCTTTGTATCTCCTTATATGCTGAAATGATCATGGTAAGCAATCATAAGTAATTGCATAATAAAAAAGGACTTTGCAAAAGAGAATTTATTTTTCTGAACCTTACTTAGTTTCTTCAAATTTAAAATGGAGATATTACACTCATACCTTTGCTCCTATGACAAATATAATAACCTGTCTTTGTACTCATATTAACTAACCTTTTTATCACTGACTAAGATGAAGTGATATATGTTATTCTTATGGAATTTGAAGATGATACAAACCTTAGAGGGAGAGCTAAGATATTGTATGGGATTTTATATAGCAGTAAATGTTCCTCCCAAATATAGATATAAATATAAGAAGAGATGGAAATAGACAAGGAGAAGAAATGGAATATTAAGGGAGGGAGAGAGAAAGAGGGAGAGACACAGAGACAGAAGGAGACAGAGTCAGAGAGAAACAGAGGCAGAGAGAGACACAAACAGACACAGAGACTCTAAATCTAGTACTTTCCTATGCCAACTAGTAGAGACAAGAAGAGATTTGGTGATTTTCTGAATTTTAGAAAGTAAGCAAGTCTAAAACCCAGGCCTCTTGACTGGAATATGAAGAAAAATATTGTCTACATTAAGTTAAATGCTGCAATGTGTTTGGATATTCCTGATTTAAAGGTTCTGATTGATGCTAGGTATGGTAGGATTAAGTCTTTGTGGAAAATGTTAGCTCCAAAAGGGTAAAATTATTGGGACTATCTTATATACTACCATAAAACTCAGAATATTGATACTTGGGCTTCTTCCTTCTTCTTGACATGAAACACTTCACAAAGGTTTATGCTATTCAGAGCTTCCCATGGAGAATAGTGGAACCAATAATGGCTCACATGTCAGAAGATTAAGGTTCACATCTTGCCTCTGATCATACCTGTTTTCCTCACTCTCCCTTAGCCTCAGTTTTCTCACTTGTAAAATGAAGAAGTTGGTCTAGATGGTCTTTGAGCACACTTTTGCCTCTAGATCTATGAGTCTATTATTTAATACTTCTTCCTATGGAGAGAACAAGATAACAGAGTCCCCTATCATCACCTGTGGTTTCCAAGAGCAGAATGAGAGCATGCAATCCTAACTTTCTTTTCTAGCTTTAAAAGATACCCATAATACAATGCTGGAATCAGTGGATTTGGACTTCATTTAGTACCTGAGTATTTCCATTCAACACCTACTACCACTTGGACGCATGAAAATAAGGGGCCACTGAGACTGCACTATCTTGAGGTATATTGGACGGTTAGCAAGAAATATTCTGAGTAAGTACATAATGACTTTTCTTCTCTTGATTTTTTTCCTATCCCATTAAAAGTACCTATTGTATTTGTATGTTAAAGAGAGACAAGTTCTATGAAGGTTAGACAAATCAATAAGATACATTCGTGAAAGATATTAATATTAACTGACATTTCATTAACATTTTAGAGTTTGTGAGATGCTTTAAAAGCATTATTTTGAGTCTCACAGCAATACCATAAAATATATATAACAGTTATGAACATTTTACAGATGAGGAATCGTAGGACTATCAAGGCCAAGTAAGTTGCTTATGGCCACTTGGCTAGTAAATTCTGTGTGACAATATCAGAATTTTAAACAAAATCTTCCGGATTAAAGGTCTAGTCCCTATCCACTCATAATGTGGTATAGTAGAACAATAACTACAAAACATCCTTTCCCAAGAAACTTGTGGTGCAGTCTCCTATAAATAAGCTCAGTATCATTGATAATAGTAGACACAAACTTGGATGGAGTTCCACGATAATGAAGAATGTGAGGGAAGCAACTTCTGCTTCTAGTACCATAGGACCTGGTGTATTTGCTCATGGATTACTTTTCCATTGTATGACTCTGAATTGCCAAGACTAATTCTTGCATCTACAACCCTCTATCTTCTCTTCTGTCAGGGGTCATGTTCTTTGAAACCATTTCCTCCAAGCTATACCACTCCATTTGTGTGTGAGTGGAGAGTATGACTCTGTTCCCTTATTAGACATATTTGAACTTACAATCTTTGATGTGATAGATGAAGAGATAACTATGTCAACCATGGCCGGTGGTTGAATGGATGGAGAAAATCACATGCTTAATCTAATTTAAAAGTTCAGTTTGAAAAAAAAATCATGGTGATACATTTAAACTGGAAAATTATTTTCTGCGGTTTTTGTTGCTCCAAATAAAAGGTGGAGAGGCTCAGCACTGGACCTAGTCCTCTGATGGGGATATTTTTATTCTAGATATTTTTCCCCAGTGATTTGAAAACTGTTAAACAAGTGAGAAACTTCTGCCTTCTGGTTTAATTTGTCTTGCTTTTTCTTTGCTTGGTTAACAGCCAAGTGTATGACTTTGAAATAACCTCTGTTTCCAGCCTATAACTCCCCATCTCACCCATAATTTTTCCCACTGCAGCCATTCCTTTGAATGGACACTTTCAGCAGAGTGATTATCATATAGAGTACTGATCATAAGACACATATCTTATTTAGGTACTGGCCAGTGCTGTCATTTCTTTAAAGTAAAACCTTGTGTAGGTTTTCCCCCCACTCTTTTATCACTTAAAAGTGAACTGATTTTAATGTTCTACCAAAGCATTAAAGAAACTTTTATAAAACATGGAATTGTGGGGGCACATACTACTGAATTTTCAGTGGATCTTTGGTTCCTTAGGTGACCCTGTGTGAATTTGTCTATTCTCTTAACATCTTACAACAAGTACAGCCTATCTGAAAAGGTGTAAAGCAATATATGTATTCTAAAATATAACAGAGTTCTTAAAAGTTTATAAAAGTTTGATGAAATCACAAGCTTGGACTAGACCATGAAAGCCTGGAGAAGTACTTTAAGTGGAAAAAATAGCAACCACTTCATTGGCAGAACCCATAGGGACACAATGTAGGACATAAGACCATTTGCTACTTGCTTATCCTCCCTCCTGTATATAGATTTGATGTGTTTTTTTTAAGTCATTTCTCTTGCATTTCTCTAGAATCTCCCTAAATCTTCATGTCAAAGATATTTCTCCTGAGTAATGGAAGTTTTAGCATAATGTTGCCAGATTAGGCACCTCAGATGCTTTGTAAACTGAATAGACTTAAATGAACAACTTTCTAAGGGAGGTTGCTGTGATAGGTGTAGGTCAATATTTCCTAAACTGTGTTCTATGAAACCCTGGTGTTCCAAAAAATGCAAAAAGCAGTTCTGTGAAGAGAGGAAAAATGATGCTATTAAATGTTTTTACTCTAAATTATTAAATATAAATCATAGCAAAAATATCTCAGCAGCAATCCTTAATGTGAAATAAACTTAATTGTGGGATACATAGAAAAATGTGCTAAATTTGGAGACAGAGGACCTTGATTTAAATTCTAGCTTTATCATTTATTCCCTGTGTGACCTTGGACAAGTCATATCACTTATCTATGTCTGGTTGATTATCTGGCAAATGAGTTGGTTAGACTACATTACCTCAATATCCTTTCCAGCTCTAAATCTACGATCTATAAAACTATCATATTTGTCTCCAAATTTCAATATCTCCCCTTTATCTCAGTGGTAGTTCATAACCTTAGGCTGGTTCCTCCACTCCCAGACCAATTTTTATGGGGCTTGATAACATAGTTGAAGTTCCAAAATGCTCATGCACAAATTTTGGAAATCCTTATGTGCAGTCATTTGCTAAGTAGAATTGATTAAATCTGGCATGAAGGGTTAGTAGGAAGAAATGAATAGTTTTTTATAGAGTCTTGGGCTCTAGACTGTTTGACTATTCCAACAGGGAGGAAGGAAATAAACATTTATTAAATGCCCACTATTTGATAGGCACTCTGATCTAAAAAGAGAGTGAAGTCAGCAAGTGTGAGAGTAGGGCCTTGACATTAATAGTACTGGAAGCTGAAGGTTAACTTAGAAAGCTAAGTCACTCTGATGGTTAGATAGTGCTCTAAAAACTAATCAATTCCTAGTGTTCCTAGAAAGAGGGAAAAGTGGATTTTATTTGAACTCAGTTGCTTGAAATTTTTACCACCTGTACTCACAAGTGATTGGCCTTCTGAGTCACTGTTCTAGACCAAAGAACATGTTCATATTAATATTTTGACTTATATTTAGGAACTGCAAGATCTCTGAGGTATTTGTCAGTCATTTAATAGACATTATTAAGACATACTATTGGCCAGCAAGGTGTCACAGTGGTTAGAGTGCAGGAACTTGAATCTGTAAAACCTCAGTTCAAATTTGGCCTCAGACACTTACTAGCTGTGTGACCCTGGGCAAGTCATTTAATCCTCTTTGCCTCATCTGTAAAATGAGCTAGAGAAGGAAATGGCAAACCATTCCAGTATCTTTGCCAATAAAATCCCCCCAAAAGGTCACAACAATAAATATGTCAGGCACTGTGGATACAAATGATAAAAGAAAAGACTTTCCCTGCCCTCATTGAGTTTATAGTCTAATGGAAGAAAGCAACACAAAAAACAAAGCTGAAAAGGGGGGTGGTGGTGAAGGTACTCAGAGCAGAGGCATGATGATGATAAAGTTGTATACAAAGAGTGAAGCTGGTTTGAAATGACTGTACTGAGAGCTCTCCTTATTTTTACTTTTTTTTTTTAGGCAATTTAGCTAAGTGTCAAGAATTTGGTCTGAGGACAGATTTGAACTCCTGGGCTGGTGCTCTACCCACTGCACCACCTTCCTGCCCCCTGAAAGCTCTCTTTAAATGGAGAATAGAACAATACCAGTAATGCTTGCAAAGGCCCCCAAATCCATCATAACTGGGACCTACAATATTTGGAATTCCTTAAAGTTCAGTTGAGAGGGTCAGAAGCAATCAGAGCTCAGAATACAGTATGGTTTTTTCAAGGGTAGGGATCAATTTGGTGTCTTGCCACTCCCTTACCTATAGGTGTGAACTGATGACTCAGTGGGCAATTTACTGCCTGGTTATTAAGCGTAAGTCGTGCAATATACTCCACTAACTATGCTAGACCTTGCATTCCCATTGGGAGGGCCAAATGTTTATTAAAAGATCCCCAAGTTTGACTGTGACCAAAGATGGGACTCAATGTGCACACACTTTGCTAGATCAGTTTTAAGATTTACCCACACATTTAAATCCCAGAAATGCAGTCGATCTCTTTCTTTCCATTACCCCTACCTCCAATGAACACATACACAAAATGGGGTGTCAAAGTAGGCATAATTCAAATAGTCAGCCTGGGTTTGTGCTTGGATTTCTACAAAGTGCCAAGTTTCAAGATACTGACATAAGTGGGAAGCTGGTTACTAGAGCAAGCACCAAGAGCCAGAAAGTCAGGATTTCATCATAAAACAGATGAGCAAGAAACAAGAGAGGATTGGTCACCTTTGTACATGCCCAAAGCCCCATTTAGAGAGGGAAAATCAGGGAGAGGACTGTCAAACAGTGCCCATGGCCATACCAGCAATTTATGATAGCAATAATAATATCTGACGTCATATAGTTCTTTAAAACTTGCAAATCAATATCTACACATTATATCCTTTAAATTTCACAATCCTGTGATTTTGTGATTGTACAGATTTTGTTATTTTTATTTGAAAGATGCAGAAATTGAGGCTCAAGGATATTGACTATAATGATTTAACATTGGAGGTTGATTTTGACTTCAGGTCTTTTTGATTTATGTACAATTACCTTTGGTATTTATAGTTAGGGGAAGGGGAACTTGTTCCACTGCAATAAAGACCAAAATTTGTGTAGGTAGGAGCTTTGCAAAGTTAATTTGAGATAGCCAAATGACCAGCTTTCTGGTGTTTCTGGCATTTCAACTTCTTAATTATATATGAATTGCCCCCCGCCTCAACTTCAGTCATTGCATCTTGGGATTCTATAGACACCATAGCACTATGTCAAATAAATTTTTATCCTTGAGCTCCTTAGAATTTGGGACCAACACTTTGCTCCCAGATGGAAATTGTCCTTGTACCACCCAGAGGTGGTGGCTGAATCATCAGTACATGTTGGTTGTTGGTCATGCATTAAAGAGGAATTGACACTAAAAGCACATAACTAGCAGCAGAAATCATTGAGCAGGTTGGCGTATTATGAATCAAATGGTCTCAGGGTTTGTGAATCTGCAAGACTAGTTGTCTGAGAACCTAGAGTATATAAAACCATCATTTTGGGCAGCTAGGTGGTACAGTGGATAGAGTACTGTCCCTGGAGTCAAGAGGACCTGAGTTCAAATCCAGCCTCAGACAAATGATACTCGCTAGCTGTGTGACCCTAGGCAAGTCACTTAACCCTGATTTCCTCACCTCCCCCCCAAAAAAAGTTTAAAAAATCGTTTTTATTGAATATATAAAAGAGGACCTGAAGTCTATGTACTACATATACATACATACAAAACATACATACATACAGATATATATGAATGTATGTATGTTTTGTATGTATGTATATATAAAAACATATATATATATAAAACAACTTAATTTAAAAAATAGTTTCCTTTATGATCTTATATATTTTATTTTACAATTAAAAACATTATATTGAGAAGGGGTCCATAGACTTCATCACAGAAAGCTAAAGGAGGGAGGAGAAGATGACATGCACAAAAAAGTTAGAATTTTGATCTAAGAAGACTGTAAGGATCATTTGAGCCCTAAAAGCCTTCAAATTACCTGTCTAGGAACTTGCAAGGCCCTTCTGCTTTTTTCAATGGAGATTTTATCCTCCAAAACTTTCCACTGGAGGGGTGGTCTTCCCCCTCTTCCAATCTCTCAATCCCAACCCAAGAGTTTGTTGCCCAAGACAGTTATCTCTGGATGTGCATATGGATTCATAGAACTATAGAATCTTCATTGAAAGGAACTATAGGAGACATCTAATTTAACCCATTCCCGAAGAAGAATCCTTTTAAAGTATACCAAACAAGAATTCACATAGCCATTGCTCTAAGATTTCTAGTGAAGGGATGCCAGAGGTTTACTGCAGTCATTCAGACCAGCTCTCAAAAGATGATTGTGAAATTTTCACTGTAAATATTTATACTTCAGAAATTGGGGAAAAAACTATAATTTAATATTATATATATATATATATATATATACTATGCTATACTATGCTATAATATATAATACATATATAACATGTAAGATTTTATTTATTTTTTATTGTCTAGACAACAGAATGATAAAAAAATGTTAAGGCAGATTAAACCTAAAAACATGCTGGTAACAGATTTTTTTTTCAGAGAGCCAGGTGTTAAACATTTGCTATCACATCCATGGTGAAATTTATTATTTCCAGAGGAAGCACATTATACTTTTGCAAACTCTCTATGGAGTTTTGCCATGCTTTTTTTTCATATCCAGTTCTCTTCTTTCTATTCTCAGGGGCCTAGCAGAAGAAATATAATCCCTCTTTCTTGTGCCAGTACTTCAAATACATGAAGTTAGTTATCATGTAATTTACCAATTTTCCCTAAAATCTTCTTTTTCCTCCAAACTAAATATTCAGTTCCTTGAAGTTATCTTCCTCATACACCTCTGTTGCTGGTCACCTTATCTGGGCACATTTCATCTTGTCAATGTCCTTCCTAAAATGTGGCCACTAGGAGTGGATAAAATAACTTATAATTGGTTGGAATAGGATGGAATACAGCCAACACAATTTCCTCCTTCATTCAAAGCCTTATGCCTTTCTTAGTGTGGCTTAAATTTGTATTAGCTTCATTGGCTGTGGAGTTACACAGATAAATCACAGTGAGCTTGAAGTCCACTAAAACAAAAGGATAGTTATCTGTTTGTCTTGTTTTGGATCATTTCCATATGTCCTGTGTGCATCATTTTCTAGACACATTTTGACAAAGTCATTTCTGTTAAGTTTATTTTTGAACTCATTTAAAAGACTTATTCATATGAAATTTCTTCATTGATTTTAGTAATAGAACTAGAAAAAGGATTTTAAAAAAACATCTAGTGCAATATTTTCATTTCACAGGTAAAGAAAGAGGCCCAGGAAAATTAAGTTCCTTGCCCAAAGCCACATAGGTAGTGCCTAGCATGGTCAGGATTCAAACCCACATCTAACACCCTTTCCACTGTACCACATGCCATTCTTCTTTCTTTTCAAAAACTTTTGTGTTTTTTATTATTTTTTAATTTTAATTTAATTTTATTTTATTTTTGGCTAGGCAATGGGGCTAAGTGACTTGCCCAGAATCACACAGCTAGTGAGTGTTATTTGTTTGAGGCCAGATTTGAATGCAGGTCCTCCAGATTCCAGAGCGTACTTACATGCCACTCTTCACCTTTTTATATCATGTCTGGATCCTGACTCTGTCATCTAATGTGGTGGTTATCTGTACAAGTTCTTCCAATTATAAATTTGATAAACATGTGATCTTTGTCTTCAACAAAGTCATTTTAAATATGCCTTAAGCCACAAATGGTCAAGCAGTCTCCTGATTAATTGACTTGAAGACCATCTTTTGAGTTGACTTAGACATAGTAAAGGTTTCTACTTTGTTCAAGTCTTTCAAGAAATTCTGATTTCATTTAACTACACTATCATCCATCTAATATCTCTTCCTCTTGTCAACAACTATCCCACTTAGTAAAGTCAATTACTAACTTGGATAGTTATAGGCTTTCCATGGTAGGACAACTATAGTCAAAATGGATAAATATAAACAATGGGCAAAACACCATTGCATCTCTAAGGAATTCTTGAGCATAACAGATCAGTGCTAGCTTCCAGAACATTTTTACCAGCAAATCTTCATGCAAATTTATAAAATGGCCAAAGGTTTCCATCACATAGATAATGAATATGGTCAGACTTACTTAGAACTATCAGACTTGACTGTCTGCATGCTATCTGGTCATTCCTACTGTGGATTTACTTTGAACATGAAATATACTCTTGAATATATACTCAATATGCCTAATTATTGATTGGTAATGAGCATTGATGGGTAGTTGCTCAAAATATCTTCAACAAATGGGATAATAGAGCTGCTTTGAATACCTTCTGAATTGGAAGGCATATATGTCTGAATACTTGGAAGCAACAACACAACCTGATAGAAACTAGATGATACAGGGGATAGAGCAATGGGCTTTAAGTTAGGAAAACATGAGTTCAAATCTGGTCTCAGATCCTTCCTTCCTAGCTGTATGACCCTCCATAAGTCATTTAACTTCTATCTGCCACAGCTCCTTCAACTGTAAAATGGGAATAATAATACCTTCCTTCTAGGATTGTTGTAATATAATATTTATAAAGTACTTATCATAGGGCCTGCTACAGAGTAGGCACTTTATAAATGCTTGTTTCCTTCCTTCTTTCCTTCTTAAGTCCTAACTTTAAGATCTGTAGAGTCACTATGAAGAAAGAGGTGGTTTATTTTCCCAGAGCTTAACTGAGGTGACTTCATCTAGGACAGCCTTGGCAGTCCTTGCTTACATTCACGCTGGCACAATAGCAGGAAATAAAACTGTAAAGTGACCAAAATCTTTGGGTAATCAACATTTCAGTCATTCAACCATCAATTCAATCTGAAAAACTGGAAATAGCAATCTGTTAAATTCATTGGAACCATCTCAGCTCTAAATCATCAGAAATAGGAAGAACCTTGGGTATGATACTGCCCTAGCTTTTCAGTTTATAAATGTTCTCCATCCAAACTAGATTTTAGCTTCTTGGCTCTCAATGGGGATTGCTCAGCCCCAAAATCTTGTTTTTTGTTTGTTTGTTTTTTTTCACAATAGCACATATAAATGTTTCTCCAAATGAGATAATAAGGATGTTAACAGCAGTGGACATTTATCGAGTCCTTTAAGATTAGCAATACACTTTACATATATCATCTCATTTGATGCTTTCAACAATGTGAGATAAGTATGGTGCAGTCATTTCAGTTGTGTCCAATTCTTCATGGCCCCATTTTGGGTTTTCTTGGCAAAGATATAAGAGTGGTTTGCCATTTCTTGTTTTTAACCAAAATAACAAAACTTTATTTATTTATACATTAATATTGAGAGTTGGACTAGAGTTTAAGAAAAAAAGAAGAAGAAAAGGAAAACAGTTTATGAAATAGAGTCCTGTACAGAAAAGAGAAGATAGGTTGTGAGGAAGGGAAAAAGATAGACACACACACACATACACACACACAAGATGAAGGAAGGTAGACTGGGAAGCCAGGGTCAGGGCTCCTGGCTAGTCATCTGCTTCATGTAGGTTTCCAGCAGGTACTTTCTAAAGGCTCTGAGGTTTGTCCAAAGTTCAGCAGCATGTGTGTTTAATGGGCTGTCAATGTTGGATTCTCCTAGCAGGCTCTGCATAGACAGCAGGATGATTCTGACATCATACAGAGCTGACCACTTGTCCTTGAGGATGTCCAAACATATATTGCCTTGGGTGTCCACATTAGGATGGTAACAAGGTGTGACAAATTTCACAGTGGGAGCATTACATGGGTAGCCACTGGGGAATTCCAGGGAGAGCTTGCACCTTAGATCTTCATATACTGTCCCAGCTGCCCCATGGATGGTCACAACCCACTTGAAGACATTGTCTGACTCTGGGAAGGTAGAAATTCCTTTGTCTCCAGACACCATTAGGGGCATCAATTGCTGCTGTAACCTCTTGCCCATGGAAGTGTGGGCAGCACCTGCCCCAGGCTTGGCCCCCTTATGGGCGACTGGCAGCCACCAGGTCACGACCATGGGGGACCAGAGATAAAGGAAGAGAAACTCCCAGGTGGCAACTGCTTGCCATTTCTTTCTCCAGCTCATTTTATAGATGAGGGAACTGAGGTAAACAGGATTAAGTGACTTACTTAGGGCCACAGAGCAAGTAAGAGTCTGAGGCCAATTTTGAATTTACAATGTCCCCTAGCTTCCCTGAGATAAGTATTTTGTGTATTATTATCCTTCTGTTAGAATTGAGGATACTGAGTTTCAGAAATGTTAAATGAATTCCCCATGGTCACACAGGTAATAAATGCTAGAACTAGCATTTCAACCTAAGTTTTTTGACTCCAAGTCTGGTACTCTTTCCACTGCCTCACAATGTATTTCATTCAAATAAATAATATTTCTTGCAATGTCTGTTTGTAAATGCATGACTTTTCACTTTAATGATGTAAATTATATTTAATTAAACACAGATCTTTTGATTTTCAAAACCAATTGAAAGTGTCTATGTAAAATATAAAGCTGCTAAATTGAATCTGTTTAATGCATTTCTAACATATTTAGGTAGATCAGTGATTTGTAGGATTAATTTTGTTTCATGGGAACCAATTATAATTTAATTTTGTCTATGCTTTTATACAAAGAAGAGACTCTAATACTATACAGAATGATTTTTAGTATTTAAATAATAAATACTCTACAGCATTAAAGAAAAAAAACATTCCTTGGGGAATCTGAAAATGAATATTAAGGAATAACTGCTACCCCCAAAAAGGACTAATTATTATTTAATAGGAATCCTGTGATATTATGAATGGATGCTGTCCCTTTCATCTTATTACCTTGGGTCATTTGGAATATTATAAAATAAGAAGTTATGGTACAATTTAAAGAGATCTGACAATTTGAATATTTCCATCTGGATATGTCAATCATACTTATTCATGTTGTGAAATGAATTCTTGCCTATGTACACCATTATAGAACATATATGTGTATATATATATATGAGTCTGGTGAGAATCATTTTTCAATAGCAATTTAGAATGAGGTTGATGTAGCAAAATATTCATTCTCTTACATGATAAAATTTAAAGGGGCTCAAGGGCCCAGCTTGACTTCATTGTACTGTCTCCCTCTGTCTAGATTGAAATTTGAATGCCACTAAAGTCATTCCCTGAGATTAAATAAGGTGTCAGTCAGTAAGCATTTATTAAATGCTTGTTGTGTTCCAGCAATTGTAATAAATTTTAGGTGGACAAAAAGAGTTAAAAGACAGTCCCTTCCCTCAAAGAGTTTACAATCTAATGGGGATAATGACTTTTGAAAGTACAGTTGGAATTCCCATATGTTATCTGAAAACACAGAAAAGGGTATTGGAAAAGAAATGGGAGTGCTTTCCTTGCTAACTTCTTATTTTTAATAATTTGTAAGGGTATATAAGGGAACATAAGTCATTTTTCTAGAATTTAGATTTTTTGAGAAGATTATTTGTTTATATAATATAAGGTTGAAATAAATTCACTTAACAAAAATAAATAAGCTCCCAAAGATATTTAAAGTGACAAGTCTGGTCAAATCTAAAATATAAATTAGTACATTTGAGTACATGGCCGACAAGGTGGTGAGGGATCTTGCAACAATACATATGAAGAGAGTAGGTAGAATTCAGTCTGGAGAAGGGAAAACTTAATAGAAATATAATAATGGTGCACAAATATTTTGAAAGTCCAGCATGAGCAAGAGAAAATATAGAGAACATTGCATTAAAAGGAAGGTGAAACTGAGGCTAAGGGAGTAAAAACTATAAGATACATTTTAGCTCAATATATAGGAGACTTTTCTTTAAATAAGTAGGGCTGTCTAAAATGAAATAGACTCCCTCATAAAGTAGTGAACTATCAGAAGATTTCATCATAGAATTTTAAAAGAACCTTAGAGTTGGAAAGAATCTTTAAAATTATCAATTTCTTACCTAGTGCACACATATAATTTACAGTAAACAGGGAAAAAATGGTCAGTCAGCTTCTATTAGAATTTCAAGTAACAAGAGACTCACTGCATCACAAAGATTACTTCCTTATTTTGAGTTAGAATTTCCACAAGGGTATTATTATCCTTAAAGTTGTTGACCTTGGAATCTGTAGTAGAGACATAACCTCATATTTAGTAGTTAGTACTCAACAAATATTTATTAATGACATAACAAACACTGGTATAAAATCCCAAGCAAAATGATCCATATTCTCAAGTAGCTTACATTCTATAGGAATAAATGTCTTTACCCTTCTATTATCAGATTATGCTGTGTATATATATGTTTATCCTTTCTATTCTTTTCCCCTAACTCCCCTTCCTCTGTCTTTTTAAATATCCTCCCTTCCTTATATCTGATTCAGTGTTCTTTCCAGCTGCCTGATCTTGTGTGAAACTCATTTCAAAGTCTTCTTGCTACTGAAACACTATCTTTCATAAGTGGAGTCAATCAAGTTTTGGAGTATGACAGATAACCATATGTAGCTCACAATCCGCTTCCAATAAAACTAAAAATAATAATGGAAAATTCTGTCAAAACACTACCAAGAAAAGCCTTATGATTATTCATTTTATTACATTAAAACGTAAACTCCTAGACAGAAAAGAGTATGCCATTGAAAATTAAGCATAATGCTTAGCACATTGTGAGTGCTTGATAAATATTCCTTTATTCAATCAATCAATATTTTTTTGTTGTTCTTTATTAAGGCTTTAGAGATAATTCATTTATTTCCAGCCTGAATTGGTAAAAGTTATAAATGCCAATTTCATGGTATAGATTCTTTAGAAAAGACTGCTATTATAGTGTCAATCAAAATCATAGAATTGTTATACATATCTGTTGTATTATTGATTTAACAGCTAGTTCATTTCCTTATCAAGATAGATTCTATCCACAGCAATACTTTTAAGTAAAAAGGAAGTTGGGGAATGTCATTGGAATTCTGAGATTCATTAGTTTTCCAAATGATTCAGCCTGATGTTGAATATATTTGAAACTGAATAAATACACAAATGAGCAAAGAAATTAATATTAATAATAATTCAAAGTTTTATAGCACATTAAGCTGCAAAAGCAAAAACAGGTCTAATACACAAAACAGATCAAACATGTCCTCCAACAGCTTGTCAGTATTTTGCATGTTATCTCTAAAAGACCATATATAATTTACTGATTTTTTCTTAGTTCTCTAGTTTGGCAAATTGACTTAAATGTATCTTCAAAAAAATACAAAGAAATCTAATGAAAATTGATTATGTGCAATATATAAGTGCTTATAAACCATTCAAGCTTGCTTGTTTTATTAAAGATATGATTTCCAAAGTTGAAAAACATAAATTTTATTTTATTATATTAAAATGATAAAAAAAATCATAGTATAGAATTAAAAATCTATGTTTCTATCATAAATGACTAATATTATCTGAAACACCTGTACGAACAGTTATTCCACCAAAAACATACATATGATTACTTTAAATATTAAATTCCATATATATGTGTGTATTTATGTATGTGTGTATATGTGTGAAGTCTCATATATACACATATATTCTAATATGCAGAATATGTACAATATATTCTATTATATAGAACATAGTCTATAACATATATACATATATACATATATATTCTAATGTATAATACATATTCTATTCTAGTGATCTGCCACTGTTATAAGAGTTATGAGGTAGTGCAAAAGAATAGGGATGAGAGATTTAGATTTGGGAGGTATCTAAGAGACCTTTGAGCCAAATACCTTCATTTTTCAAAAAAGGAATAGAGACCTAGATCATTAAGTAATTTTCCAAAAGTCACATAGCTAATCAGCACCTGAAGTAGAATTGCAACCCAGACTTTCCCGATTTGAGGTTCAGTGCCTTATCCATTGTAGCAAACTACCCTCAGAAAGAGAATATATTAATTGGAGAAGCAAGATATAACATTTGAGTAACAGCAACAATAATGATAGTTTGTTGATGTAACTCATAAAGATTTATAGAAAAATTTTCTTAAAATAGCCCTAGAAGATATTGTAAGTGCTATCATTCTAATACTAGATGAAAGAAGTGAGGAAACACAGAGAAATCAAATAACTTGCCTAAGCTCATATAACTAGCAAGAATTTGAAATAAGGTTTGCTAAGGAATGGTAAGGGATCTCTTGAACTTATCTTTTTGAGTTGCCATATTTTTCCAGAAACACTGGACCCAAAGTATGCCAGAGGCTCTGAATGTGTCAAGGATGAGCCCTTCCCCTCTCCAACTGACATTTGTTGTTTGCACCCTGAGTTGGATTCCCTATGTATCCTTGGGAGTCAGAACAGGAGCCATTCAGTCTACACTAGGCTGAGAAACTGCTTGTGCAGCTGAGACCCTTGTAGATAAGCAGGACATCATATCTACATGGTCTAGCAGTCCCTAAGGGAAAACATGGCTCCTTTTGCCATCACCTTGCTTCTCTCCTTCAGGAAGGGTTTTGTCCTTTTCCCATCTTTGCTGGACCTTTACCCCTTCTCATGACACCCCCATTGAGGAGGAAATTTCTGATTTCTCCTCCTTTTTTGTACTGTCATAAATATGCAACCTTCTGTTTGGATTATGAACTCTTTGCTCTGTCTTTGGGTTCCATACAGATGTCCATTTCTCTTGTAATAAACCTGGTTTTCACATAAGTTTCATGAAGTTGTGATTGCCTGCTGACAGTTTTAAACCTAGATTTCTTTTGACTATTAACTCAAGCAAACATTTAAAGACACATCAGATTTATTGATCAAAATGAATTATGCAGACAATAAGTAATAGAGGAAATCAGAATAGAAGTTGAGAGAAAATCCTTGGAGGAAGAAGTGGTATTTGAAGGATGAAATATGTTTGAGTAGGCAGAGGGAAGGGGAAGGATATTCTAGAGACTTTTCAATTGTGCAGTCAAGGTCAAAGGTTCTATAAAACATTTTTGGTGCAAGTGCATGAGAATTTTGTTTCACTGACACATCTTTGGTCAATGAAACTAAAGAAAATTGATTAATAGGAAGACTCTTGAGTCTTATTGAATAAATTTTTTTCTCTAATCCTGTGAAGGCTTTAATGTTATTTCAAAACAGAGGACTCTGAGCTCAAGCTTATGAAAATAATATTAAGACTATTCTAAGGATGATAGAAATGACATTCATTCCAGCAGTACAATTCCCTTCTTCAAATGTAAAGATCAAAGAAGAAAAAATGGAAGTAAGGCATTTAAAGTTCAGATTATGTTTAGAAAATGAAATTTCAAAATTACCTGAAGGGGTAAAATGGGAGAACATTTGTTTTAGGAATCAGTGTCACAAGCCTGGATGCTTTAGTTCTTAACAGAGGAAGAAAAGTTTTTGAGCTAAGTGAGAGGTGGTTTTTCAAAGTTTCTCAGTGAGGTGTGAATAATAAATTGGGAATTGTGCCTGGAACTGATAGTATATTACCTGCTTTGGATATAGGTAGCAAAGTCATAGTTGTCTGCAAATAGAAACCAAGACAATAAAATTTTAAAATAATAGAATTAAAATAAGTATGGTTTCTTCATAACCCTTGTAAATAATTGTCAGAGTGTCTGTGTCTAATGACAAAGATTTATATGATAACAATAAAATATAATCTTCTTGTTGTTCAATCATGTTCCACTCTTTGTCACCCATTTGACGTTTTCTCAGAAAAGTTACTGAAGCGGTTTTCTGTTTCCTTATCCAACTCTTTTTTACAGATGAGGGAACTGAATCAAACAGGGTTAAGTGACTTGCCCAGGGTCATACTGCTAGTAAATGTCTAAGGCCAGATTTGAACTCAAGTTTTCATAATTCCAGGCCTAGCTCTCTAGTCATTGAACCACCTTTGTTGTTGTTGTTCAGTCATTTCAGTCATGTCTAATTCTTCATGACACCATTTTTTGGGGGAGGTAAAGATACTAAAGAATTTTTTTTCATTTCCTTCTCTACTAAGCAAACTAAAATGTAATCCAAGAATTCTAAATTCTAAAATAATTCTAAAAGGAGTAGGTAAAGATAAATGGGAAAGCATAGACATAAAAAAAGGAACATGACAGTATGCAGAATAGAGGGAGAGATGTGAAGGGAAAAGAGTAAAATAGTTTGAAAAAAAGTGAATAAACCCCCAGCTGCTCCCCCATGCTCTCAGGTTGGAATAGATTGCTTTATTTAAAGATATTGATATTGTTATCTAATTGATGTAAAAATGAAAACAATTTCAGAAAGAAGGGGTTGGGATTCAAGTATAGAGTCATTGCAGATTATTTGGGAGGTGCTAAAAAATTGTGTGAGACAGGGAGGTTTGTATGGTAAAGAAAGGATTGCTGGGGGGGATCCTTTTGGATAAGATTTTATAGGAGGAGAATAACTTTCTTAAAAGTTTTTATCAGTCTTGAATCAGATAATCTTGTTAGAGGACTTATACCAATATCACAACCATAACTGTAGGGTTTGTATTGGGAAAAAAACATAAAATTCAGTATTAAGTAAAAAGCTATTAAAAAACAAAGCAAAAAGAAAACTTAAACTGCATGAAAGGTGGAAACCTGAACATGATGAGCTGTTTACAATCATAACTTAGACACTGAGTCAGAACTTAAGATACTATGATCTGTGAAAACCAAAACAAAGGTATCATGACCTATAGGTGAACAGGAAATCATCAACACACAAACTTATGTTTGGGAATAATATTGGCTTAACTCCTAAGCTCATTACTAAACAGAAAATCTAAAATATGTACCAATCAGTAATGATGCGCTCCCTACTTCCTCTTGCTTTGGTCGGTTTTCTATAATTACCATGGGGATTTAGGGAGGGTTCTTTAGTGGGGATCCACAGAATTGTCTGGATGCCACTCTAGATCAAAGATTGGCCCTATTTGTAAGTATTCATAATGATTGATTAAACGCCTACCTAAAATCCATGTAGAATTCTGTGGCCTCTTCCTTTTGTAGAAAAAGAATACCCCATAGTTATAAGGTAGGTACAGGGTTCCCCAGCCAGAGGAATTCTGGACCTTACAATCAGTATCTTTATTATTTTAACCTTCCCTACTTGTAAAGTAATAAGAGAGGGCAAGAAAAATATTTGTCTGGAACAAAGGGTTTTGCAGAAGGACTGATACTAATATTCTGAAAAGTAAGAAATCAAATACAGATGACTGAAAACTGTGATAAAAACATTATGAGAAAGATTTTAGGGGGCAGAGCCAAGATGGCGGAGGGAAAGCAGTGACTTGCTTGAGCTCTCCCCCCAAACCCCTCCAAATACCTATGAAAAAGGACTCTAAACAAATTCTAAAACAGAAAAACCCACAAAAAAGACAGAACAAAATAAATTTCCAGCCAAAGACAGCCTGAATGGTTGATTGGAAAGGTGTATCATGCTGGGTGGGGAGAGGAGCGCAGTTCGGGGTGGGTGCACAGGCTGCAGCGATCCTGGAAGAGGCCTCAGAAGACTGAATCTCAGGCAGCTGTGGTGGTTTCCAGAATTCTCAACCCATGAACACCAAAGACAACTTGGAAGGTCAGTGGGAAAAGTCTGTGATTGCAGTGAGAGAGGAGCTAGGTCTCAGCTGCAAGTCTCAAGAACACCCTGGGGCCGCAGCTGTTTCCTGAGCTTCGGGACCCACAGACTGAGGGGGAGTCAAGTGGCTGATCAGAGGGGGTTTGCAGAGATATATTTGCAAGTGTTGAGGCAGGAATCTCTTGCTTTGCCTGTGCTTGGATCTGGGTCACAGTTCCGAGGGGCAGTCCTGGGGCAAGGAGGAATGCTGGTGTGGTGGAGCTTGGTGGTGGAGAGGAAATACCTCGAACCTCATCATAGCACCTTGGAAGAACTGAAAATGTTCAGGTCCCTAGAAGTATCTCTGAAAACAGCTGTACAAACCCCCGAAGCTTGGGACAGTACATTCTCCACATTGGAAGCAGACTCTTGCCTTAATAAAGAGTTTAAAAATCAAGTAATTGACTGGGATCATGAGTAAGTGGCACAAAATGAGTCAGACTATATTATCTTACTTTGGTGACAAAGAAGATCAAAACATACAACCAGAAGAAGACAACAAAGCCAAAGCTCCTACATCCAAAGCCTCCAAGAAAAATATGAATCAGTCCTAGGCCTTGGAAGAACTCAAAAGGGATTTTGAGAAGCAAGCAAGAGAAATAGAGGAAAAACTGAGCGTGATGCAAGAAAATCATGAAAAACAAGTCAAAAGCTTGCTAAAGGAGACCACCAAAAATACTGAAGAAAATAACACCTTAAAAATAGCCTAACCCAAATGGCAAAAGAGGTCCAAAAAGCCAATGAGGAGAAGAATGCCCTGAAAAGCAAAATTGGCCAAATGGAAAAGGAAGTCCAAAAGATTACTGAAGAAAATACTTCCTTAAAAATTAGAATAGAGCAATTGGAAGCTGGTGACTTTATGAGAAATCAAGACAATGTAAAACAAATCCAAAAGAATGAAAAATTAGAAAACAATGTGAAATATCTCATTGGAAAAACAACTGACCTGGAAAATAGATCCAGGAGAGATAATTTAAAAATTATTGCACTATCTGAAAGCCATGATCAAAAAAAGAGCCTAGACATCATCTTTCAAGAAATTATCAAGGAAACCTGCCCTCATATTTTAGAACCAGAAGGCAAAACAGAAATTGAAAGAATCCACTGATCTCCTCCGAAAAGAGATCCCCAAAGGAAAACTCCTAGGAATATTGTAGCCAAATTCCAGAGTTCCCAGGTCAAGGAGAAAATATTACAAGCAATCACAGAGAAAGAATTCAAATATTGTGGAAACACAATCAGGATAACCTAAGATTTAGCAGCTTCTACATTAAGGGACCACAGGGGATGGAATATAATATTCCAGAGGGCAAAGGAGATAGGATTACAACTAAGAATCACCTACCCAGAAAAACTGAGTATAATCTTGCAGGGGAAAAAATGGTCATTCAGTGAAATAGAGGACTTTCAAGCATTCTTGATGAAAAGACCAGAGCTGAATAGAAAATTTTACTTTCAAATACAATACTCAAGTGGAACATGAAGAGGTAAACAGGAAAGAGAAAATCATAAGAAACTTATTAAGGTTGAACTGTTTACATTCCTGCACGGAAAGATGATATTTGTAACTCGTGAGACCTTTGTCAGTATTAGGGTAGTTGGAGGGGAAAAATTATATGTATGTATATAAGGAAATAGATAGAGAGATAGATAGATAGAGGTCACAGGGTGAGTTGAAGATGAAGGGGTTATATCTGGACAATAAAATTAAGGGGTGAGAGAGGATTATACTAGGAGAAGGAGAAAGGGAGAGGTAGAATGGGGTAAATTATCTCACAAAAAAAACAGAAAAGAAAAGGCTCTTATAGTGGAGGGGAAACTGGGGAAGGTGAGAGGGAATGAGTGAATCTTATTCTCATAGGATTTGACTTAAGGAGGGAATAACATACACACTCAATTGGGTATGGAAATCTGTCTTACCCTACAGGAAAATAGAGGGGGAAGGGGACAAGACAGTAGAGGGATGATAGAGAGGAGGACAGATTGGGAAAGGGGGTAATCAGAAGCAAGTGCTTCTGAGGAGGGTCAGGGTCAAAAGAAAGAATAGAATAAATGGGGGGGTGGGATAGCATTAAGGGAAATAGAGTTAGTTTTTCACAGCATGTCTACTATGGAAATGTTTTGCCTAACTGCACATATATATCCTATATTTAGTTGCTTGCCTTATTAATGAGGGTGGATGGGAGGGAGGGAGAAAATTTGGAACCCAAAGTTTTGAAAACACATTTAAAAAAGTGTTTTCACATGCAACTGGGAAATAACAAATACAGGAAATGGGGTACAGAAATCTATCCTTCCCTGCAGGAAAATTGAAGGGGAAGGGGATGAAAGAAAGGGTGGGGGAGAGATAGAAGGGAAGGCAGACTAGGGGAAGAGGTATTCAGAGTGTGTGCCATCTTGGGGTGGGGTGAGGGATGAGAAGGGGTGAAAATTTGGAACTTAAAATCTTGTGAAAGTAAATGTTGAAAACAAAAATATAAATAAGAATTACCATAAAAATATATATTTAGAAATGAGACCTTTATTAGAGAAACTTGCTGTAAAAATGTCCAATTTCCTGTTTTCCTTCTAATTTTGGTTGCCTTGGCTTTGTTCATGTAAAACCTTTTTTAATTTGATTAATCAAACTATCTATTAAACATCTCATAATGCTCCCTAAAAAAAGAAAGATTTTAGAGAATAATCACATCTATAAATTGAAAACACTTGCTGTTCATAAGCAAATTGTATTTAAAATATCAAGTTTTAAATCTATCAAACATATGAATAAGAAACCTTGCAAAGTCCTGGAATTATTTAGCACTTTTAGATTATCCATCAGGCTTCTTTGATAAAAAATAGATCACTTACCTCATTTTTTTGAAAAAATGAGGGACAAATATTAATCGATATTAATTTTCATTAGTCTCTATATCTAATGGCATTCTGTCATATGCCCAGAGCTCCTATGTAGGCTAATTTAAAAGAGATAAAGTATATACTTCCTTAAATACTTACATTAAACAACTCCTTAAATTTAACTTTTGAAAATGATATATTGCAGTTTAATTGATTTATAATTTTATAACACATAAGGCATTCTGCATTTTACACTGTTTTCCTATAGTAACTCATTCTGAAAATAGTAAAGCTTAGTTAGCTCTATGTAAAAATTAATGAAGATTAAGAACTTGACAGGACACTTCTCAGATTTTATCTTCTCTAACACTTAACTGAGTTCATAAACCTGATTTATCTCTTCTAAGAATTCTTTTATAGAGGTTTAAAGGTAAGAATGACTGAAGCAAAACTAAAGAGAGGAAAGGGGGGAGAGATTTGAAAGGTGGAGTTGAAAGGTCAATTGTTGTCTTCCATATCTTAAGATACTTCCAGTTGCAAATTCATGACAAAATGAAATAAACTTTTTTTTCCTTTGAGAGTGTACAAGAGTATTGATTCAACTCAATTAAGACAAATGAAAAAAAATACTTCTTTTAATTTTTAGAATCCAGGTGAAATTTCTATGTAAGTTCTTTCCAGATCTGCTCTATATTGAGACAATTAAATTGGTCTTGTTCCAAGTTGCTTGATTAACATATATTCTCCCCTTCTTCCAATAATCTGACTTAACTTAGTAGTTGTTAGTGGAGATATTCAAATGTTTCTTCCAAATAATAATGAATAATTCATGTTATAAACACCACTAACTTATAAGAATTGGGGAAATCTTGAAAATTATAACTATGGAAAATTTGAAACATAAAAACACAGATAATTATTTCAACAGAAGAGACATGGCAGTTAAAAGTTGAACTCTAAAATGTTTAACCCCACTTCCAATGAAGTAGGTTGGTGGTGGATAAATAATTCTGCCTTCAGAATGTGATTCCAGATCAGTGGAGAGGATACATACTCAACCCTAAATGACTTACTGAGGAGTGCTCCAGAGAGTACCAGGCAGCTCTAGAGAAGAGATACATTATTCATTTTGATTTCAGACTCTCTTAGGAATCCACTAGAGACAGGCGAAGAAGAGAGATATTGACATTGGAAGAGAGTCATTGGAAAGGAGACATTTAGAGAATACTAGTTTCTAATGTGTCTCCCTAGAAACACCAGGAATTCCTCCTCAGGTGAGAATAGGGTTTCTCTTTTGGCTAAGTAAGGGCATTCACTCTTGTATATTTGCGGACATATTTTAATCTATAAAACATCCCTAGTTTTGTTTCTGTTTTTGTTTTTTTTTTTACTATCTATTTAGATAAATGGGTCTAAGCAGATAGCCTTCTATGTAATATATTCTGTTCTCTGTTTCCATTATTTCTGGATTTATATTTTTTGCCTCAAACATTCATGGGTTAATAAGTCAGTCAATAAGTATTTATTAAGTGCCAAAGTTATTGAAGGGGAGGGAAAAAGTATTTTGTATGTAAACACCTACTATATGTTAGCCTCTGGGCTAAGTATTTTACAAATAATAACTAATCTGATCCTACAAACACATTGTGAACTAGGTTATTTTACTATCTGTATTTTCCAGTTGATGAAACTGAGGCAGACAGAGGTTAAATGGCTTGAGCAGAGTCACAGAGATAGTAACCGTCTGAGGCTATTTGAACTTAGGTCGTCTTGACTTCAGATCCAGCACTGCATTTACTGGGCCACCTAACTGCCTATAATAGAGACTTATGGAAAGCTTTAATAACCAAATAGAATATTATTTTTATCTTAGTGGCAATATGAATTTCCTGGAGTTGATTGAATAGTAAGGAAGGTGTGTATGGGGTGGGATTTAATATGGCCAGATTGTGATTTAACGAGAATAATTTGACAGCTGAATAGAGGATGTACTGGAGTAGGGGGAAACTTGAATCAGGGAGCCAAACTAGCAAGCTATTGCAATAATCTAGTTACGAGATTATAAGGGCCAGCACCAATGTGGTGGCAGTGTGAGAGGAGAGGATTTTAAAGTATGTCTGATAGTTACTACAAAGACCAAAATTACAGGCCTTGGCAACTGATTTAGATATGGGGTGCAGGGGGAAAGAGAATGAAGAGTTAAGGATGAAACTTAGGTTAGTAGCCCTGGGAACTAGGAAGATGATAGCATTCTCAACATTAGTAGAAAGTTAGGAAGAGGGGAGGGTTGGTTGCAGGAAGATGATGAATTTAGTTTGTGCACAGGACATTCAACTTAAAATGACCAATAAACAGTTGGAGATACAAGACTGGAGGTCAGGAGAGTTATTACAGGTAGATGAATAAATCTGAGAAGCATTTGCATAGAGATGGTATTTGAATCCATGGTACCTGATAAAATTGCCAAATGACATAGTATAGAAAGAGAAGTAAAGAAGCCTTAGAACAGAGTCTTGGATGATACTCACATTTAGCAAAAATACTGCAAAGAAGACTGAGGAACAGTCAGATATGTAAGAGGATCACCAATAAAGAGCAGTGTCCTGAAGACTTAGAGAGAAGAGAACATAAAGGAAAAGATGTCAACAATGTCAATATACAAAGGTCAAGAAGGAGGAGAATTGAGAAAAGGCAATTAGACTTAGCAATTAAAAGATCAATGGTAACTTTGGAAAGAACAATTTCTGTTGAATGGTGAGGTTGGAAGTAAGGCTGCAGAGATTTTGAAAGAGAGTGAGAAGAAAGGATGTGGAGGCAGCTATTGCACTTAGTCTTCTCAAGAAGTATAGCTAGAAAAGAGAGGTTAGGAAATGATAGCTACCAGGGATGAAAGACTCAAGAAAATTTGTTTGTTTGTTTTTGAGAATGGGGGAGACATGGGAATGTTTGTAGACAGTAGAGAAACAGCCAACAAATAGGGAGAGATTGAAAAAAAAAGTGAAAGAGTTGGAATATTTAGGGAAGTTTGGTGATGCAGTAGATAGAGTGTTGGGCCTAGAATAAGGAAGGCTCATTGTCCTAAGTTCACATCTGACCTCAGACACTTACTAGCTATGTGACCCTGGCAAGTCACTTAATCCTGTTTGCTTCAGTTTCCTCATCTGTAAAAAGATCTGGAGAAGGAAATGGCAAACCACTCCAGTATTTTTGGCAAGAAAACCCCATAAGAGGTCACAAAGAGTCAGACACAACTGAAACAAGTGAACAACAAAAACAGGGATATTAGATGAGGTAAACTGCTGAAGGAGATAGGATGGAATGGGATCTCATAAATGTAAAGGAGTTTGCCTTACAATGAAAAGGACTGCCTTTTCATGAGAAATAGGGGTAAAGGAGAAGGAAGTGGCAGAAGGCATCTTAGTGATATGAAATGAAGAGGAGGAGAAAAGAAGAGAAAGCTTTTGGAAAATGTCCCCATTTTCTTTTTTTTTTTTCAGTAAAACATGAGGCAAGATTTTTAGCTTGGAAAGGAGCACCATGGATGGTTTGAGAAGTGATAAAAAAAAATTCAAAAAGAAGCTGTAGTGAATAGTTAAATAGGATAATAAGGCAGTTAGGATGGTATGAAAAAGGATTGCCTTGCTGCTGTGAGGGTCTAATAGAGATTATATAGCATATGGGGCAGATAGGTGGCTCAGTGGGTAGAGCACTGGCCCTGGGGTCAGAAGGACCTGAGTTCAAATCTGATCTCACATCAGACACTTGACACTTACTAGCTCTGTGACACTGGGCAAGTCATTTAACCCCAATTGCCTCAGTCCCCCCCAAAAAAGATTATAGAGCATAAATTTTTAGTGGACCTATTTAGTACAGTTCCTTTACTTTCTCCAGTTGAATTCATTAGTATGTGCATATGAGTAGAGGGCTATCAAGGGATATACAAAACTTTAAATTAGGACAGAGATGCAAAGCTGTGTCTGAATGTTAGGAATTTCCCAAACTGGGAATGAATTTGAGCTATTGTGGTAATACTAATAATATTCTTTCATTCTAAAATTTCATCATTGCTCTTAGAATAAAAGTGAATTTGCTTTTGTAACAAGTTGTGGTTAACTGAATCTCCAGCCTCTGAAGTACTAGAGAAATGGACAATGCCTAAGTAAAATAAGCTGTGTCTAGGTCAGATTCATCTCCATCCTCAAAAGGGGAGAGGAAACAGAGATTATTGAGCACATCACTCAACATCAGTCATTCACTGGTGGTGAATGAGGTACTCTCACTCCCTCACACATTCACTTTAACTTGAGCTTATGCTTTCTCTTTCCTTTTCTTCTCTGTCTGTGCTTAACCAGAAATATCAATATACCTTAAAGAGAAGTACAATTGTAATTTAAGAAATGTAATGGTTTGACTTCCTTATATTTACCAAAAAGTACTTTCCAAGTAAGTTACAGTCTGTAATTCCCTCACTGCCTTCTATCTCTATGTATCTGTGTATTTCCTTCCTCTAAGAAACTTAGCCCTTCCATTTCTCCTCTACATCTCATCAGTATGACAGTTAATGCAAATTATTAAATCATGAACTATTAAATCATAGATATTAACAATAATACATAGCATTTATTCATGTGATATTATATTAATAATTATAACAATAATCAACATAAAATATAAATAAGCATAATAGTAATAATAAATAATAATATTAAATTATTTAATAAATCAAAGTCATTATTGGCATAGTAATATATCTTTATGAATAGCAGCTTGTATATTTGTCATTTAGTGAAATTTTCCCCCAGATAAGGGCAGTATAGTTTAATTATGTATTTTAGAGCATTTATATACTCTTATTTTCAAGTAAGAACTCACAAATGAGTTGTTGGACAAAATTTGCCAAGATACACATAAAAGTATGTGAGGTTTTTGGGACATGTATCAGAGAAACATATGTACACAGAAAGGAGGCTCATTTATACTCCAAACTGAGAACACAAATTCTGCTTAATGTAGATATGATTTGCTTCCCACAAAAATATATTCTCTAGGAAAATTGAATGAAAAAGCAACAAAAAACAGAAGGGTGCCTTTAGAAGTTTGTTACTCAATGATCATTTATTCTCTAATTTCTTAACACAAAGTCCTTCCATTCCAATTTCTCTTGAACAAAAGGAAAATGAATCATGCTTTGCCCATAGCATGACAAATGCTATGTATATTCCTGGAAAAAATATATGTATATTGTCGGAAAGAAAAAAAAGGAAGGAAAGAAAATAGAAAAGAAAGAAGAAATGGAGGGAGGGAGGGAGGAAATAAGGGATGAAGGGAGTGAAGGAAGAAGACTTTAGAGAATGAAGGAAGAAGGAAGTGAAGAAGGAATAAAGAGAAAAAGAGGAGGAAAGAAAAAAGAAGAAAAAGAGAATAAGGAAAGAAGGGAAGAAGAAATGAAGAATGGAAAGAAGGAAGGAAAAAAGGACTAAATATTTATTTTCATAAGAAATAGAAGTGTATCAAAATAACAAATTAGGGAAATATGTGATAACACATTTAAGCATTTTAACAGTCCTACACATTTTGGGTGGCATTTTCCAAAATGATGATGGTTCCTCCTAGGCTTTCTATATTTTTTCTCCTCATCCTCATGACTAATGGCATATGTTTTCAAAATAACTGGCAGGACATGGAAAATGGGAAAATCTGTGTCTGTGGAATAGAGTTATTCTTCTTCTGCAGTTAATTGGTCCATATTGTGTTGAAAATGTCACCTTGTCCTCATTAGCACCATGCTCTAACCAGCTGAGCTAACCAACCCAGACATTGTACAATAACAATGATTTTTATATATACTGCACATTCTGAAAGACACTATACCTACTGCAAGAAATTGGCATTCTGCTTTTTGTCCTCAACAATGATAGTCTTTCCATTTTTCTATCTTGTACCCTGGTAACATATCTTTCTGAAACTGGTACTTACCAGTGTATTTGGATAAATTATAGGTTTTTATTCTAACATAAGAAAGTTGAAAGATTGCTAGAAAAACTATTATTTTCAAAATACTGTGATTGTCCTGACCTATCATTGTTTGTAATCTTTATGCTTTTTTCTATTTATTATACTTTGCCTTTAAAAAAATAAGGTTAAGCTTCAAACAAGCAGTCATTTGCTGTAGGGATCTGTTTTTCCTTTGGGTTTCTATTTCATTTGGGAATTATATACACACACACACACACACACACACATGTCTGTGTGTTTTTGTGTGTGTCTGTATATATATGTGTATGTATGTATATATGTGTGTGCATATGTGTGTTTGTATATGTGTATATATATATATATATATATATATATACACACATATATCTCCTTACACTAACAATGCAAGTTAGTTTATGTGCCCAAAGGCCCAGAGTCTAAAAGAAATAAGCCATGTCTAAAGAAAATAAGTTATTTAAGAAATTTAATAACCTTGCCTCTCATTCCATGTTTTAAAATATATTTTCTTAGGAATGTATTTCTGCAATAAATCTCTAATTGCATCTGCCTGCAGGCATACGCTTATGCTCATTGACTGGAAAACAGCTAGCCCCAATCAGCCAGCAATGATTAAGACTGAATGATTCACTAATGTTGAAAACAGCCAATCAGCTGAGGACTTGGGAATATTTTTAAGAGATCATTCCCTTTTAGTCAAATGCAGAACATGAAAACTATGTTGCAGAGGAATCAAAAATAGTGAATACAGTTGTGCTCCCTACAGCCATGTGCCAAGAAGTGGTAAAAATTTTCTAATTTTGAAATGGCATTATCTGTCGGATCACAGTTATGGGAGATGTCAAAGGCGAGACAATGGCTCTGTTTGCCAGATAGTATATGTTACTAGCCAGAGGGCCTCAAATGAACTGAATGCTTAATTCAGTGCCCTTCATGATCTGATTACAGTCAATAGTGTCAGTCTTAGCTTCTATTATTTGTCTTTATGCATCCTATATTCTAGTCAAACTGAACAATTTAACATTTTTGTTAACCAAAATTACCAAAGACTTACCCATCTCCATACCTTTGTTCAAATGTTTTCTTACACTTTGGATTGTTTCTAGTCTAGCTCAATCTTCTTTCTATCCATTCTTCAAGGCCTACCCCAAACATGTGATCTTTTTTATATCCTCCCCTGATCTCCTCAGTTCAATTAATAATAAATATAGCTCACCAATTGTAACAGTTTACAAGCAAGTATAGTTATTTCTATTTTTAAAATGAAATCAGTGGCATAGAAAAATATATATAAATGAGAAACTGTGACTAAAAAAAGGGATATAATGTCCTCAAAATCTCAGTTAGTTAGCACATGGTAGAGCTAGTATTCAAACACAGATTTTCTAATTCATGGGAATAATGTCTCTCAAGTGTTTTTTCCATTTCCTGTTGAATGAGGGTCCATCTTCATCACCATCATCTTCATAAGTCATATCAAGTAGGTAATGAGTGTAAGATGCTCTGCAGAATAATAATGGCCAGCATTTATGTAGTTTTTTTTAAGGTTTGCAAGGCACTTTGCCAAAAATATTTAATTTCATCCTCACTATAACTCAGGGACATAGGTACTATTATTATTCACATTTTGTAGATCAAGCATGTGAGGCAAACAGGTTAGATGACTTGCCCAGGGTCACACAGCTGATAGTTGAACTCAATTCTTCCTCACTACAAGTCCAGTACTCAATCCACTGCATCACCATCAGGCATGTATTGGGGACATTCTACTATCTTTAATGCTTCTTTATTTATCCATTAGCTTATATGAGATAGAGTTGAGTGTTGAGTAGTAGTCATAGAACTGGCCTCAAATCCAAGAAGACCTGGATTAAATTCCTGCCTCTAACACATATGAGTTGTATCACAACCTCTTAGTGTCCTAGTCAACTCTCCAAAATTACAAGTTGCAGACAGGGTGCTAGCCTGCATTGGTAGAAAGTATTCCTCCCCTAAGAATTTCTTATACTAGTGAAATGTAGGCCTAATCCTTATCCCTACACACACACATATATATATATATATATATATATGTATATGTATGTAATATGTATTATGTATATGTGTGTATATGTGTGTTATGTATATACACACTAAGTTATTTGATGAGACTTGATTTCCCTTACTTCAGAGTGCTTAATATATTGCTACTGTAGTTGATTATAATGACAAAAATGATCCAAAGATTCTCATTCATTCATTTAATCAAGGAATTTTTATTTCGCAATTACTATATTCAAGACTTTAAGGTATCTCTTGTGTCAGATATAAGGTTGTATAAGAAATAGGCTTTGCTCATTAGAATCTTACACCCTACATGAGAAAAAAAAGGCAATAGGAGCCACAAAGTACATAACAAGTTCATGATGTTTTTGTTTGTTTTGAGGATGAATTGTGCTGTGAAAATTCCTGAGGATCAAAATGAATGGAGAGATCATTGGTCTTGGAATGAGAAGACTTGGGTTTGAGGTCTTGCTTAGAACACTATGATATCTTTAGCAACTCATTACACTTTTCATTTTCCACAGCTAAGCATCTGTATGAAAGAAATGACCATTAAATAACAAATTATTGACCTTCCTCAAAAATTTACCCCACCTGGAAGATGGTCATCTACCTGGGAGCCATTGTGACTTCAGAAAGGGCCAAGCAATGGTTGATAAGGTGTTTGCTACCCAGCAACTCCAGGAGAAATGTCAGGGGCAGAACAGAGGTCTGTACATGACATCTGTAGATCTGACCAAAGCCTTTGGTACTGTCAGTTGTGAGGGCTTATGAAAAATTATGTCAAAATTTATTTGCCCAGAGAAGTTCATCAGCATTGTATGTCAATTTCATGATGGCATGCTCACCCACATTCTGGATAATGTACAATGATCTTGTGCTTTCCCTATGACCAATGGAGTAAAACAAGGCTGTGTGCTTGCTCCCTTGCTTTTTAACATGATGTTTTCAGCCATGTTGTCAAATGCTTTCAATGAAGATGAACATAGTGTCAAGGTCAGCTATTGCTGGTAAATTCTTCAATTTGAAAAGGCTACAAGGCAAGACCAAAGAGGAGGGAGTATTGGTGCATGATTTTTTATTTGCAGAAGATTGTGCACTCAATGCACGCTCTGAAGCTGAGATGCGACAAAGTATGCATTGATTCTCTTTAGCTTGTGCTAATTTTGGCCTAATAATCAACAAGAAAACACAGGTGCTCCACCAGCCAGCACCACACCAGCCATACATGGAACCACTGGTTATAGCAAATGAACAAGTTTTGAATGCTGTGGATAAGTTCACTTACCTTAGCAGTGTACTTTCCAGGGATGTACACATTGATAATGAGGTTGACACATGCATTGCCAGAGATAGCTTAATGTTGAAGGAAAGTGTGGGAGAGAAGAGGCACTAGATTGACTACTAAGTTGAAGGTCTACAGAGCTGTTGTGCTGACCTCATTGTTGTATGTCTGTGAAACCTGGACAATCCACAAGTAAACTGAATCACTTCTATTTAAATTGTCTTAGGAGGAGTCTGAAGTTCACCTAGCAGGATAACATACCAGACACTGAGATTTTTTCTCAAACTAAACTAAAGCATCTGATGCCAAGCACGGCATGTTGTTCAAATGAAAAATGTATGCTTGAAAAAAAAGACTATTTTATGGAGAATTGACACAAGGCAAGCATTCACATGGTGGTCAGAAGAAGTGATACAAGGACACTCTTAAGTTCTCACTTAAGAACTTTGGAATTGACTGTGTGACATGGGAGACAATCACACAGGCCCACATGGCATGTCCACAGCAGAGAAGGTACTGTGCTCTATGAGCAAAGCAGAATTCAAACAGCTCAAAAGAAATGCAAGATGTGCAAATTTAGAGAATCCCCCCCAAATATTCACATGGACTATTTGTACCCAGCCTATGGTAGAGCATTCCAAGCTCATATTGGTCTGATCAGCCACAGTGGGACACTGAAACTTTACTCTGGCATAGTGATGTCATTTTGGTTCTCTTAAAGAACAAAGGAAAAAAACACCAACAATCTAGGTGGACTGGTTGACCCACCCAACTAGAGAACCTTACAAAGAATACAATTTCAGGTGAATTCTGGCACATTATGTTCAGATCAGGCAGGTTTGGGGAGGCTGGTAGATAATATATCTAGATTGCCCAAGGCTGGTGGGCGTGATTGGGAAATAAGTGACATAATCAAAGTCACCTCTCCCAGCCCTTCATTAGAATAGGTCTATGGCTCATTATAATATCTGTTCTCTGTCATTATTAGTTAACCAATCAGAGTCTATTGTCATTCTAAGGAATACCCACTCTTCCAAGGGCATACAAGCATTGAGTGGGTTTCCTGAGGGGTCTTTGGCACTTGAGAATGTCACTGACCCAATTTATTAATTATATTCTAGTATGATTAATAAAATGATTAATTACCCAGAAACTATATTTCTCAACTTTTTATATGTCACATGTAGGATATTATATATTGCAACACCAACATTAAGGGTTGTTGTGATGAACGTAATAAATATATGAAATGTAGTCATAATCTTCTCTGGTTTGGGAGAACTAGGGGAAGCTTTAAAGAGTTAGTGTCACTTCATAGGATTTGCATATTAAAAGAACTTTAATATCAACCAGATCAACACCCAGTTTTACTGATTAGGAAACAGAGGCCCCAAAAGAGTAAGTGATTAGTCCAAGGTAATCGAACAAGTAACTGGAAAAATCAAAAATTAATCCCAGGTCCTCATACACTTACTCCAGCATTTATTTTTCCACTATTACATTTGAGTGGGGCTTTCATGGAGAGGTAGTGCTGAATATGAAGGGTATTTTAGCAGAATAAACAACACGAGTAACAGAATAGAGAATATAAAACTCAGACAATGTTTGAGGAACCACAAGCAATTTAATTTGACTAAAGTATTGGTTACATGACAGAGGGTACTGGAGGCACAGTTCTAATACCAGCACCCTCTTGGTTCAGACTAGATGTTGGCATTAAATGAAGCACTTGCTAGTCATTGAACATTTAACATGAGGATTTTTACTTTGCCCTAACACAGCAAAGATAGGCAGATAGATATAGTGGCATTTGCCTTCCCTGCACAATACCCATGTGTCTAGTCAGCAGGAGATACTCATTACTCAAGTGGGCTTCAGAAATTCACCAAGTTCAAGGACACTAGATTGAATGTAGTTGGGACTCTTTATGTCTTTAGATGAACAGGAAGCATTATCAGGGAAGCCAGGGCCAATTAAGTCCCAGGGATAGCATTGTCCTAGGCCTACCCCATGTTGGCTGAGGGGTCAGAGTCAGAAGAAAGAGAGGGCAGAGAGGAAGCTCTGTCAGGAAAATTGGGACAAATCTCCCAATCAAATTTGGTCCAGAATGATATTTTGTCTTCTTTAAAGAAAAGTGTCTCCATTTTGTAGATAAGAAGGAAAAAAAGTGTGCCCTTATCATAGACTGTTACGGAGTGGGTGAGGGAGATGAAAAATGTAGATGAAGTCAAAATCATGGAGGGTTGTGAATGACAAGTCAAAAGTTTGGAATTCAAATTTCAGACCTCAAAGTCTGTTGTGGAAGTAGATACCACGAATACGAATTAGACTCACATTAGACTTACTCTAGGTTCTTAGCTCTTTTTGGGTTTAATTTTAATGCCAAATCATGAACTTTGTCCATTATCAAGTGTATTATGCTTTATAACAAACCAGTATGCATTATTATAAATATATTTATGTATATAATATATACATTTAATGAATGATTTTTCAAATTATAAGGAAGCTTTAGTCACGAAATCTTCCAGGATTCCTTTAATTTGCTTCAGTAGATTTGTGTTGTTCATGTAGATAAGGAATGTGCTTTGATAGCAGATAATTAGAAATTTATTAGTTTTTTTTCAGTTTTTCTGGTTTACAAAATGTGATACTAGTTAGTTATAAGATAAATTGTGGTATGCATGTCATTTGATCATTTAGCAAAGTAGAGGTATTCATGAGGTAGAAGAGAGAGGGAGAAAAAGAAAATATGTGTATATACATATATATGCACATATATGTATGTGCTTACATACAGACACATACATATTGTCTTTCATGAACATACTTGGAAGAAATTTTTTTTTAAGTCTCCAAGCTATAGCAGCATTCAGAAATCTGACTAAATGAACATTTCTTGAGTATTTATTATGTTGAAATAACTATGCCAGGAAGTCTAAAATATAAAATGAGAAAGAAAATACCCTTCAATGTAGGAAAATTCCCAGGTAGTCAAAGAATGATAATATAAAACTATGATTTAAAACAAAGAAATGCTCCAGACAAAGTGGTCTAGTAAAATGTGAAAAGTAAAAGATCCCTTTTAGGTGTAGAGATCAGGGAAGACTCCATGTCAGTTGACATTTTTTTTTTTCAAAAAAGATAAAAGGCATTTCAAGTAGGACCCTGCATGGACTCTAAAGGCACCAATAAAAAAAAGTCCTTCAAGTACATCAGAGACAGGAAGTTGTTTGGTGTATTAATGGAATCACTTGAAAACTGCACTGCAAAAGACATATCCAGGCAGAAGTAAGAAGGGATGAGTAGAAGAGCCTTGGTGAAAGTTTTACTTCTGCCTTACTAAGAAAGGTATTAAGATGAGCCTCACATTCAACTACCTTTTTGTAGTAAATAAGGGAGAAGGAAAGCAATAAGCATTTATTAAGCACCTAATATGTGCCAAAGACTATGCTAAATACTTCACAAATATTATCTCATTTAATCCTGACAACTCTGTGAAGTAGTTGCCATTATTATCCTAATTTTATAGTTGAAGACACTGAGGTAGAAAGAGGTAGAACAGTCAATCCAGTGTTAGTCAAATAATATGTGTCTGAGACTGGATTCAAACTCAGATCTTCTTTACTCAAGGGCCAGGCATGTCAGCTTAAGGTGTTAGATCAAAGAGAAGTCATGAAGCATCTTCTAGTAAGTATTGACAGATGAGGTAGAAATAAACCAGCGGGAGTAGATGCTGCCTACCTCAATTATAAAAGACACATGGGTGAAATCATGGAAATGGCAGCTAAATACGTATCATTCCATTACAAACAAAACTAAAAGGTGGTAGGATGGCCCACAAACTCTTATCTATAAAATAAGATTATGCTTCTAGGTTTGACCATGAATTGTAAATGACTCACTTTCATATATAACTAAGTGGTAGAAGCTATGTAAAAAGGAAGGATTTCTAAATACAAACCAAATCTAATCTACTGAAAAGTAGACAATATGGCTCTGTAAGTGGACATCATACTTTATTTATCTACATGAGGTATATGAGGAGGTTAATAAGTGTGTGGAAAGTGGGAACTTTCTTTAGCTTTTGTACAAGCTATCTATCTGGAATGTACCTCTTGCTCAACTTTGTCTCTTATAATCCTTAGCTTTCTGTAAGGCTTCACTAGGATCCCACTTCTTATGGGAAGCCAATCTTGATCCAACTAGATTTTACTACCATCTATCTCCTCAAATTATATTGTGTCTGTGTATGAAGTTAAATGTTATATCTCTTTTTTCCACCAAGTAGATTTTGAGTTCCTTAAAACTAGAAAACATTTTTCATTTTATCTTAATGTCCTTAGATGTATACATTAAGCCCCACAATGTGACAGACATATCAAACAGATTTGTAATCAGTCAAAAAATGTTTAGTCTGGCCATCCATACTGGAGAGACCAAGGAGAAGAAGAATGTACAAAGCCCAGATTGTAATATGTAAAAGCTATAGAGCTGGTCCTTAAATATGTTTAATGGGGAGAGAAAATATAGCTAGAAATGGGACACAGAATTGAACATGAGGAAAACTACTTTTAGGGTAGCTAGGTGGCACGTTGGATAGAGCATCAAGCCTGGAGTCAGGAAGGCCTGAGTTCAAATCCAACCTCAGACACTTACTGGTTGTGTGAACCTAAGCAAGTCACTTAACCCTGTTTGCTCAGTTTTCTTATCTGTAAAATTATCTGGAGAAGGAAATGACAAACCATTCCAGTATCTTTGCCAAGAAAACTTTGTCACAAAGAGTCAGATATGACTAAGTAATAACAGCAACATTACCTTCATGAAATTGCAAAGATCTTTTAATGACCCCAAGCTTCCCATGGTTAAATAGTCCATCTTTTTTAATATCATCTTTTTATAATGCTGCTGTATGGCTGGAAGCAATAGAATATGAAATTCTCTGAAGAATTAAAAATGACTATCACAGGACAACTGAGAGGTCCATGGTAAGTATAAATGAACAGTCCTATCTAACGAATAAGGAACTTTCAAGAATAATAGTGAAAGATACCATCCAGTAAATAAATGATAGGAAGAAAAAGATTGGTTGGTATTGTGGTAAAGACAGGGAATGACATTGGGAATCCTGAGTGATTCACTGTTACCTAAAAGTCTCTTCTCCTATTCTCTCCTCTCCCTTCCACTCCCCTCCTTTTCTCTTCCCCTCCTCTCCCTTTCCTTCTTATATCTTCTCCTCTCTCCTTACCTGAGGGTGTTCTGTCCAAAGGAAGGTAAATTTTGATGGCCTAAGAAATCTAGGTTTACTGGCTAGATCTCTTTCTCAAAGACCAAACCTGAAACCCAATTCACTCTGGATCTCCTGGATTGGACAACAATAGGTCCCTGCCCAATCACCACTTGATGGTTATTTTTGGGCACTCTAGGCCCAGAGTGAAAGTAAATAGTAACTGTTTCTCTTTTGGCCAGCCATCCTGAGGGTCTTCCACTCCCAGTTTGATTTTTTTTTATTAAAGGGACCATCCCTTGACTCACTCCTTAAAGCAGCCTAGACATTGAATGGGCCTTGCTCAAAGTGAGAACTTGAAAAGACCTTAGCTTAAAAAAGCCAAGGTCTCCCACTGCATCCTGGGCCATCTCCAATATCTGGGCACTTGAGCCAAATGGCTAAGGAGGAGAAAGTGAGGCTGGTAATTTTGCACAGCCCTCCCTCACTCAAATCAAAGTCAATTGCAAGTCATGTCAACATCAACCTGGACAAAGGACAAACCACAAAAAGCCACAGTGCATCCCATCTGGTAAATTTTTGACAACGTAAATGAGTCACAATAGGTAAATAGGATATAAGCTGCATCATTGCTGAGACCTTTCTTATTGGTTAGATTATGAACGTACTTGCTGATTTGAATGTGCTTAACAGAGTGGTGGTTGTACAATAGACGCTAAATGTTTGGTGATTGAATGACTGATTTTTAGGTTTTAAACATCCTAAAGAAATTTCATCATTTGAATTCTTGTGAGTATAGAAAAGAATGATTTTTGTCAAAGTTAGGTATAGTGGAGAGAGCAACAGCCTTGGAGACAGGAAGACTCAAAAATCTATCTCAAATATCCACTAGCTGTGTGACCATAGCCAAATATTTAACTTCTCTGTGCCTTAGTTTCTTCAACTATAAAAGAAAGACCTTTCCAGTTCTAAATCTTTGATTATATGACTTTATGGACAGAAATGAAAAATTTTACAACTGGAAGGGATTTGGGAAATATACTTGTACAAATTCTTAGGCTTATATATGATTCCCATAAAGAATACATAGTCTACCCTAAAAGTTAGCGATCAAACCAGCTTTAAAAAGGGGGGGGGGAGGGAATACAGAAAACAAATAGGTGCTTCTCTATATATTGATTGGCTGTTGAATGATTCTATTTATTTCTGGAAATGTGCAAGAAGGAACTTATATTGAAATATCCAAGTCTTTAGATTTCTTTGAATTTGAGCCCTCTCTACCAATTCTACCTCAAATAATAAAATACCAAGTTAAAAAGAAATATGGTAAGAAGTTTTCACAAAACTGTCTGAAAGGAAAAATGACAAGTGAGTTTCTTTGTTGTTGTTGTTTTTCTTTTTTTCTTTTTCATATTAATTTATTTTGATTTATCAATAATCACTTCCATATGCTTTTGGGTTTAAAATCTTTCTCCCCCTTCCTCCCCACCACCTGCCCCAAGATGGCACACAAGCTGATATAGGCTATACATTTACATTCATATTAAACATATGTTAACATTGGTGATATTGTAAGTAAAAATTAAAACCAATGGGTGGGACCATCAGAAAGAAGAAACAAAACTCAACAGAAGAGAAAAAAATAGCAATTCAACTTCCATAGTTCTTTTTTTGGATGTGGATAGCATTTTCCATCACAAGGCCTCTGGAGATGTCTTAGATCCTTGTATTGCTGGGAAGGGTTAATTTTATCAATATTAGTCATCACATAACATGGCTGTTATTGTGTACAACATTCTCTTGGCTCTGCTCATTTCACTCAGCATCAGATCATACAAGTCTTTCCAGGTTTTTCTGAAGTCAGCCTGTTCATCATTCCTTGTAGCACAATAGTATTCCATTACATTCATATACCACAACTTGCTCAGCTATTCCCCAATTGATGGCCATCCTCTCAATTTCCAATTCTTTGCCACCACAAAAAGAGCTGCTATGAATATTTTTGTACATGTGGGTCCTTTTCCCATTTGTATGATCTCTTTGGGATATAGCACTAGTCAAAGGGTATGCACATTTTGAAAGCCCTTTGGGCATAGTTCCAAATTGCTCTCCAAAATGGTTGGATCATTTCACAACTCCACCAACAATGCATTAGTGTTCCAATTTTCCCACATCTTCTCCAACATTTATCATTTTCCTGTTTTGTCACATTGGCCAATCTTATATGTGTGATGTGGTACCTCAGAGTTGTTTTGATTTGCATTTCTCTAATCAATAATGATTTAGAGCATTTATCATAGATTGTAGATGGCTTTAATTTCTTCATCTGAGAACTGCCTATTCATATCCTTTGACCATTTATGAATTGGGGAATGGCTTGTACTCTTATAAATTTGACTTAATTCTCGATATATTTTAGAAATGAGACCCTTATCAGAGAGATTGGTTGTAAAAATTCTTTCCTACTTTTCTAGCTTCCTTCATATCTTAGTTACATTGGCTTTGTTTGTGCAAAAACTATTTAATTTAATGTAATCAAAATTATCCATTTTGCTTTTTGTAATGCTCTCTATCTCCTGTTTGGTCATGAATTCTTCTGTTCTCCATAGATCTGATAGGTAAACTATTTCTAGCTGTCCCAGTTTGCTTATAGTATCAGCTTTTATATCTAAATCATGAACCCATTTTGACTTTATTTTGGTGTATGGTGTGAGATTTTGGTCTATACCTAGTTTCTGCCATACTCTTTTCCAGTTTTCTCAAAAGTTTTTTTTTTCAAAGAGTGGGTTTTTATCCCAGAAGCTGGGGTCTTTGGGTTTATCAAATAATAGACTACTGTAGTCATTGCCTACTGTGTTGCATATTTAACCTGTTCCACAGATCCACCACTCTATTTCTTAGCCAGTACCAAGCAGTTTTGATGATTGCTGCTTTATAGTACAATTTAAGATCTGGAAGGGCTAGGCCACTTTACCCTGCATTTCTTTTCATTAGTTCCCTTGATATTCTAGACCTTTTGTTCTTCCAAATGAACCTTGTTATTATATTTTCTGATTTATAAAATAATTTTTGGTGGTTTGATTGGTATGGCACTGAATAAGTAAATTAGCTTAGGTAGAATTGTCATTTTTATATATTAGCTCGGTCTACCCATGAGCAACTGATCTTTTTCCAGTTATTTAGATCTGATTTTATTTGCATGAAAAGTGTTTTGTAATTGTGTTCATAGAGTTTCTGGGTTTGTTTTGGGAGGTAGATTCTTAAATATTTTATAATGTCTACAGTATGTTTAAATGGAATTTCTCTTTCTATCTCTTGCTGTTGGGCTTTGTTGGTAATATATAGAAATATCAAAGATTTATGTGGATTCATTTTATAGCCTGCAACTTTGCTAAAGTTGTTTATTATTTCAAATAGTTTTTTACTTGATTCTCTAGGATTCTCTAAGTATATCATCATGTCATCTTCAAAGAGTGATAGCTTTGTTTCTCCTTTGCCTATTTTAATACCTTCAATTTTTTTTTCTTCTCTTATTGCTAAAGCTAACATTTCCAGTACAATATTGAACAGCAGTGGTGATAATGGACATCCTTGTTTCACCCTCAATCTTATTGGAAATGCTTCTAGCTTAGTCCCCATTACATATGATGCTTGCTGAAGGTTTTAGGTAGATGTTACTTATCATTTTAATGAAGATTCTATTCATTCCTATGCTCTCTAATGTTCTTAATAGGAATTGGTGTTGTATTTTGTCAAAAGCTTTTTCTGCATCAATTAAGATGATCATGTGGTTTCTTTTAGTGTTGGTGTTGATATAATGAATTATGCTGACAGTTTACCTAATATTGAACCAGACCTGCATTCCTGGTATAAATTCTACCTGGTCATAGTGTATTATTATTGTGATAAGTTGCTGTAATCTATTTGCTAATATTTTGTTGAAAATTTTTGCATCTATATTCATTAGAGAAATTGGTCTATAATGTTCTTTCTTTGTTTTGACTCTTCCTGGTTTAGGTCTCAGCACCATATTTGTATCATAAAAAAGAATTTGGTAAGACTCCTTCTTCATCTATTTTCCCAAATAGTCTATACACTATTGGAATTAATTGTTCTTTAAATATTTGATAGAATTTACATATAAATCCATCTGGCCCTGGAGATTTTTTCCTAGGGAGTTCGTCAATGACTTGTTCAATTTCTTTTTCTGAGATGAGGTTATTTAAGTATTTTACTTCCTCTTCTGTTAATCTGGGCAACTTCTATTTTTGTAAATACGTATCCATTTCACTAAGATTGTCAAATTTGTTGGCATATAGTTGGGCAAAATAATTCCTAATTGTTGTTTTAATTTCCTCTTCCTTGGTGGTAGCTTCACCCTTTTCATTCTTGATACTAGTAATTTGGTTTTCTTTTTTTTTAAATTAAATTAACCAAAGATTTATCTATTTTATTGGTTTTTTTGTAAAACCATCTCTTAGTTTCATTTATTAGTTCAATAGTTTTCTTAATTTCAATTTTCTTAATTTTTCCTTTGGTTTTCAATATTTCTAATTTGATGTTTAATTGAGGATTTTTAATTTGTTCTTTTTCTAGTTTTTTTAATTGTATGCCCAATTCATTGATCTCCTTTTTTTAAATTTTATTTATGTAAGCATTTAGAGATATAAAACTTCCCCTAAGAACTGCTTTCACTGCATCCCATAAGTTTTGGTATGTTGTCTCATTATTGTCATTCTCTTGAATGAAATTATTGATTGTTTCTATGATTTGTTGTTTGACCCACTCATTTTTTAGGATTAGATTATTTAGTTTCCCATTATTTTTTAGTCTATCCTTCCATGGCCCTTTATTACTTATAATTTTTTTTGCAACTTGATCTGAAAAGGATGAATTTAATATTTCTGCCTTTCTGCATTGGATTGTGAAGTTTTTATGCCCTAGTGCATGGTCAATTTTTGTGTATGTGCCATGTACTGCCAAGAAAAAAGTATACTCCTTTCTATCCCCATTCAGTTTTCTCCACAGGTCTATCATACCTAACTTTTCTATTGTTCTATTCACCTCCTTAAGTTCTTTCTTGTTTATTCTGTGGTTAGATTTATCTAGTTCAGAGAGGGGGAGGTTGAGGTCCCCCACTAGTATAGTTTTGTTGTCTATTTCTGCCTGTAACTCCCTGAACTTCTCCTCTAAGAATCTGGATGCTATACCATTTGGTGCATATATGTTTAGTAATGATATCACTTCATTGTCTATGGTGCCTTTTAGCAGGATGTAGTTTCCTTCCTTATCTCTTTTGATAAGATCTATTTTTGCTTTTGCTTTGTCTGAGATCAGGATTGCTACCCCTGGTTTTTCTTTTCTTTCTTTCTTTTTTTTTTTTTTACTTCAGTTGAAGCATAATATATTCTGCTCCAGCTTTTTATCTTTACCCCATATGTGTCACTCTTTTTCAAATGTGTTTCCTGTAAACAAAATATTGTAGGATTATGGTTTTTAATCCATTCTGCTTCCATTTTATGGGAGAGTTCATCCCATTCACATTCACAGTTATGATTACTATCTGTGTTCTTTTTTCCATCCTTTTCTCCCCTGTTTATGCTTTTCTTTCTCCTTTCTCCTTTCCTTCCCTCACCAGTGTTTTGCTTTTGACTAGCAGCTCCTTCAGTCCCACCTCCCTTCTATTATCCCTTTCCCTTTTCTTCCCCTTTACCTTTACTGCTTCTTCCCTCCCTTCTATCCCCCCTCCCTTTTCTTTCCCATTTTCACTCCTACTGCCTATAGTGCAAGTTAGATTTCTATACCTACCTATTTATTTTATTCCCTTCTTGAGCCAAATCTGATGAGAGTAAGGTTCAAACAATGCTCTTCCCCCTCCCTTCTTTACCTCTGCTCTAATAGGTTTTTATGTCTTTTCCTATAATGTAATTTACCCTTGTCTACCTCCTCGTTTCTCAGCACATTTTCTTAGCTCAGACTAATCCACTTACTTAGATCCATTTAACCCACTTGATTAGATTTTTTTTCATCCACCCCCTTTATGTACACTCCTTTAACATGGTATAATAACAATACAGTTCTCAAGAGTTGCAAGTGTCATCTTCCCTTGTAGAGATGTAAACATTTTGCCCTTATTAACAACATATTGTATCTTTCTGTCCCATTTACCTTTTAATGTTTCTCTTGAATCTTGTACTTGAAGATCAAATTTTTTGTTGAGCTCTGGTCTTTTTATCAAGAAGGTTTGGAAGTCCCCTATTTCATTGAATATCCATCTTCCCTGAAAAATCACTCTCATTTTCGCTGGGTAGTTAATCCTTGGCTGCATTCCAAGATCCTTTGCCTTATGGAGTATCATGTTCCACACTCTGCAGTCTTTTTATGTAGAGACTGCAAGGTCCTGTGTAATCCTGACTGTGGTTCCATGATATTTAAATTGCTTCTTTCTGGCTGCTTGCAATATTTTCTCTTTAATTTGGTAATATTGGAATTTAGCTATTATATTCCTTGGTGTTTTCAATTTGGGATCTCTTTCAGGCAGGGAGCTGTGGATTCTTTCTATAGTTATTTTACCTTCTGGTTCTAGGACTTGAGGGCAGTTTTCCTTTATGATTTCCTGAGGAATATTGTCCAGACTTTTTTTTCATCAATATTATTCAGATAGGCCAATAATTTTTAAATTGTCTCTCCTGGATCGATTTTCCAGGTCAGTTGTTTTACCCAGGAAGTATTTTACCTTTTAATCTATTTTTTCATATTTTTGTTTCTGTTTAACTGATTCTTGCTGTCTCATAGAGCCATTAGTTTCCATTTGTTCGATTCTAATTTTTAACGTATTGTTTTCTTCTGTTAGATTTTGTACTTTCTTCTCCAATTGGCCAATTGTGTTTTTAAGGGATTTGTTTTCTTCAGTGTACTTTTTTCCAGTTGACCAATTATATTTTTAAGGAATTTGTTTTCTTCCCTGTACTTTTTTTCCAATAGGCCAATTATATTTTTTAAGGACTCCTCTACCTCCCTCATTTGACTTTTAAAATCCTTCTTTAGTTCTTCTAAGAAGGCTTTTTGGGCTTCAGAACAGTTCATATTCCCTTTTGATGTTGCAGATGTGGGTTTGTTGACAATGTTGTCCTCTTTAGAATTTCTGTCTTGATCTTCATTCTTCTCATAATATGAATCTATCATATGCTTCTTTTTACTCATGGTGTTTCTTTATTCCCTGGCCTTTAAAGAGATTAAGCTCTCCTGCTGGGGAGCAGAGGGCACCGACCCAAGCTTCCTGTGTTGGAAGCCTAAGTCTCGGTCACTGGCTTTGTGTGCTGAGGCCTCTTATGTTGGGAATTGGAGGCTGTAAGGTACTGGCATCTTACCTGGTGTTGGGCTGGAATCAGCAAGGCTGGAACTTTCAGGCAATTATATGTTGCCTGCTTTTCCTTTCCTGTAGCTTTCTTCCACTCCTTTTAGATGGGTGCTGCAGGGTGTTTATCTGCCTGAGGCCCTTGCAGTGCTGCCTCTTTTAGTTTTGCTGATGTACTGGGAGACTCCTTTGCTGTCGAATGCTGAGGCATCTGGTAGTTTTCTGAGCTGGTTTCCACCAGTTCCCTGCCCTCACTGAGGCACTTGGAGGTCCAGCCATTGGTGTTTGCCTGCTCGACCATCTGGGCTTCAGGACCTCCTCCTGGTTGGCAGTTGGAGGCTATAGGGTTCTGACAACTTACCTGGTGTTGGTCTGGAATCAGCAAGGCTGGAACTTTTTGGCACCTCTAGGTTGCTTTCTTCAGCTTCTTTCAGAAGAATGCTGCAGGGTGCTTGTCTGCCTGGGGTCCTTTGTAGTGCTGCTTCCCTTATTTTTGCTGAGGCACTGGGAGACCCATTTGCTGTAGAATGCAGAGGCACCAGAATCTCCTCCTGGTGTGCCAAAGTGGGTCTTTCCACTAGCTGGCTGGGATGCCTCCCATTCCGTACTGCTCCCCTTCCCCGAGGGTAAGAGAGGCCTTTCCCATTAATCCCTCAAGCTACCAGGGCTACTGCACTGCTGCTCCCTGTCTTTCTTGTGGTTCAGACATTCCAAGGTTTTTTCTGGGGTGATATTTTCTGGGTTTTCAGAGATTGAAGGAAGCTAGTGAGTTTCAATATGGAAAAGAGTAAATTAAGGTGGAAAAACATGCTATTCTTGTAAGAGGCAGCTAGGTGACAGTGAATATAATGTAGAACTTCATGTCAAGATGACCTGTTTTCAAATCCTGACTCAGACACTTAGTAGCAGTGTGACATTGGGCAAGTCATTCTACCTATTTCAGCTTCAATTTCCTCATCTATAAAATGGGAATAATAATAGCACTTACTTGGCAGGGTTGTTGTAAGAATAAAATGAGATAATACTTGTAAAGTGCTTTAAGGTCTACAAACCTCAAATGCTAAATGTGAGTAGCTGTTATAATTATCATTATCCTCATCATCATAGCAATAGTAGTAGCAACACCAGCAGCAATAGTAATATGGTAGTAGTAGTAGTAGTAGTAATATGATCTCTGAATTATCATTTATGATTTGGAAAAGAGAATCTAAAACAATTGTATTGCTTTAAGAGCATAGTCACTTTGTATTCCTTTTAAGCATTTCATCATATTCTATTTTTTATTATATGTATTTACATACATGTCATCTCTCTTACAAATTGTGTCTTGATTGTATGTTTGTGTGTTCCTGCTTCAACTAAGATAGCAAGTTTTAACAGGTGAGTACATAGAGTTTGTTGATTGAAAAACTGAATAAGTGAATCTTCTTTAGCAAAAAATAAAACAAAACAAAACAAATTCTGGACACCATGAAATTGAAGTAAATGAAGAAGAAAGCATAATTGGACTCTTGACAGAAATGACACTGCTTCTGAAATGGCCTAGTACAAATGTGGTTCAAGACAGACAGTGCAGCTAGGTATGATTTAAAGGTAGTAAAATGATCAAGCAAAGTGGGGTGCTTTTTATGAGGATAAATTCAAAAGTTAAATTAAGAAAAAAATAAATTTTTAGTAAACATGAGGAAAGTGTATAGTTATGGTAGTAATGGATAAATGTCTGTGAACTTGCTTAATATTGTAGGGCCCCAACCCCTACTACTTTTTTTTATTCCATTAGAAAGCATCTGTGGGCAGGGCCAGGAGGAGGATTTTCTTTCAAAGGATCTTAGGTTGTTTTCATTAACACATCAAGGTTCCAAACACTTCTTGTCTCCAGTGTTCAATCCCTTTGTCATTATTCTTTTAGCAAATATTGAATTCTGGGTAGCAGATATCCAAGCTATGATTCACCTTTGAAGCTTGAAGGAAGTCTACTTTACACAGAGCTATATTAACATTTTTTAATATTTTTCCAAAGATGCTAGTATAACTTGAGAACAATAAAGTTTACATAATTCATAGAAGATAAGTTCATAATGAATTCTAAAGGGAAGTTAACATTGTTTGACTCTGAGGCTGACCTTTTGAAGTCAGTACTTTTTTGAGGGGTACAGACCAATGTAAACTCTTAGAAAGACTGATGAGCTACTGGAGTTCCATCCATTAAAGCTTAGGACTTTTAGATTTACTAACATAGCCACTTTAAAAAGAGGTTATTAGTTGGATAAATAGGAATCAGTTTACCTGTAAAACTGCTTACACACAGAGTCATTTGTCAAAAAGAAAAAATATAAGAAGGAATATTTGCAAAGTTTTAATTCAAGGTCTTATACTTATTTCATCTGGTATGTATGGAGGGTACCATAAATTTGAAAGAGAAAATTTAATGTTTCTACAGGGACTTGTTATGGGATAGTTATTTTTCACTTAAAGTTGAGTCAGATACAGAGATTCACAGAACAAAAAGAAAAGAAAAAAATCCTTAGAGGTTTTTTTAGTTCCTTCATGCTGCTATTTCAACAATTGCAGCAATTAGATTTAATACAAAATTAGACTGTAATTATAAAAGTTGTCAGGAAAATATAGACATCCTCTCTAATATATAGTATGAGTTTGAAAGTTTGCTAAACCCTTAAGATGAGTTTCAACACATGTGATTGGATTTTCTATGAAACTATCTATGTTAAAATTTTGTTAGAAGTATACACTGTGCTTATTCAGGATAGTCAGATTAAAGAAGTAGGGAAAAGTGGTTTAAATATAGTTTACTTCTTGTAATCATATTCCCTCTTTTCCCCAAAAACCTTCTTTGTAAAATAAAATGGGGTGGGGAGAGAAGAAGAGAGTAAAAACACAAGGCTTTAATAGAAGGTAATAATAGAAATAATCATAGTTGAAATTGACTGGAATGGCTTCAACTACAAAAATTGAGAAAGGTACCAGAACGGATTAGAAATAACATAGTAATATATTCTTTATTAAGAACAGTTAAAATATAAAAATTCACATAGAGTGAAATTGTGGTGGTAGAACATAATTCTTCATAATTATTCTATTCATTATTCTTCAGAATTTTTAAAAATGAGAAGAAGCAATCATGATCTAAGATGAAGCCACAGTGAAAAAGATGTGAATAAAGAAAAAAGCAAGAAAACAGTTATGTTTACGAACATTTTTCTTGTAATGGGAAAAAATAGCAAGACTTAATATGCATGCACCTAATCTCATAGCATAGAAATACATGAAGGAAAAGTAAATCAAATTATGTGGAAAATTTTATAGAAAAACTATAATAGTTGGAGATCTCAATATGTGTCTTTTATGCCTAGTCAAATTTAAGAAAAAGATAAATAAGTAAGATGTTAAGGACTGAATAAGATTTTAGATGAGTCATAAATAACATCTTTGGCAATTACTGAATAAGGGGAAAATAAGGTAAATGCCTGTTTTCAGCTGTGTATGACTTTTTTAGAGAAATTAAATATGGACATAAAAAAACCTCATAAACAGATCACATCCTTTACTGGATACAATATAATAAGAATTATAAAAAGTAAAATACTTTTGAAGACATGATGTAAACTTAAGTAGTAGCTAAATAAACCAATTCACAAGCTTCATCAAGTAAAAAACAAATCATGGAAACAAAATAAAATTTTATTAAAGAAAATGATAATAAAAATTTACAGAAATTTTTGGGACACTTCCAAGAGAGTCATTAAGGAAAATTTTCTATCTTTAATCTAAGCATCTTCATCAACAAAAGAAAGAGAGAAGAAACCAACAAATGGGACATTAATCTGAAAACAAAGAGAATAACAATATTATTTTAAAGAAATCAGGCAAATATAGACAAATTCTGAAGGGCAACAACTACTTACTATGTGCCAAGCACTGTGTTAAGCACTGAGGATTTAAATAAAAGAAAGATAACTCCTGTCCTAAAATTGTTTAAACTCTAATGTGGACAACAAAAAAGGGAGTTGAAAGTTTCAGATGGAAAGTAACTGTGTTGGGGCATGGTTCTGAAGTTGGGAAATTAAGAAGTAGAATGAAGAGGAGAATGAATGTTGGCCAACCTGGGCCACTCCTGAAAATAGATGCACAAGAAGGAATTTAACAATGACAGAGGGAGTTTGACATGGTAAAGGGGTGTTCCAGGATGAGAATGGGCTCGTGGATGTTTCTAGTTAAGGAGGCCCCTCCCTCATCCCTTTTTTCCCTCTTGATTCTTCCCTTACATTTAAATATTTTATTGATCTGATGCACCCATTTTAGTGGTATGTCTTCCCTCCCCAATTAGCTTTCTTAAACTTCAGAAAGAGAAAGATCTGATGTCACTGAAGTTCCAGCTTTTATTTTTGCTGAATATATTAAAAAAAAGGAAAGAAACACATCTCTGTAGAGAACTTCTCTCTTCACTTATACAGTTATTAGATATATTTGAACACAGCTTTGCTTTCTTGTTTTGTATCAATGAATGACTAGAACTTCTATGTACAGGCCTAGTCTTCATACCAGAGATATTATATACCTCATTTGCACATCTATAAGCCTATGGAGCTTTGGATGGTTGCTTCATTTCCATGTCCTCACAACCAATGAGAATTCAGGTACCTAGATATAAGGGACTCAATTTTAGAAATCTCTGGAAATATATGTATAATTAATTTAATAAATATAAGAATAAAATAATTTCTCATGACAAGCATATAAGATGTAATAATTATCTATCACACAAAATTTCTAAACTTGATACTTATCAAGTTCACACAGTTTATAAGCCAGACAGAACATTTTCATGTTCCTAACCTAAAGCAAATTGAAGAATATGTCTGTGTTTTCAATCCTTTAAGGATCTAGCTTCATTAATTCATTGAAAATATAGACAACATTAAAAATACCTTTGATATTATGATAGGCAACTGAAATGTGGAAAGTTAGTATGTGCTCTTAGAAAAGCCTACACAAATGAAAGGCTGATATTTCTGTAAAGCCTCCTCTGCCAGTTGAATTTTTTTTTGTTTTCCCACATATGTCATATGTATGCATATAGACACAAATATGTATTTATAAATATACATGTGCTAATAAAGTCCTTCATCCAGGTATCTGGCAAAGACAGCAAATTCAACATATCTTTATGATCTGGAGGTTATACATCTCTACTCAAGGTCCCAAGCAAAAAGTCAAAATGTGTATCACTGGCTTCTTTTTCAAGATGACCACCAAACAGACAACAGCCAAATCCATTGAGTTGTAGAGATTTTTTCCCCCTAAGATCAATAGTTCTCCAAGGGCTTTATATTTACCTTTATCTTTATTCAGAGGACCCAAGCTAACTACTGTTTCATTTTTCTTCTTTCTTCCAGACTGATATCTGGAATGAATACACAGAAAATAGATTTTCTAGCTCTTGCAACCAAGAAAGAAATGGACCATCTGAACGTAGCATTTTGTGTCAAAGGAGATTGTAGCCAGAGTGTAAACATCCGAATTTTGGGTATCATCCTGGGGAAAAGCTCATCCAATGTCAAAGAGGGCATGGCAAAAGTAAGTTGCAAGGTCTATTTCCTACTCTGCTACAGCTCTCCTCTTGCCTTAGTCCTATATTCTGGAACAGCTGCTTCTTGAAATCCTGCATCACTGAAAAGATGCTGCAAAGGTGCCATAAAAAATCACAAAAGCTGTGTCTGTGGAGAATGCAGTAGCCATCTTCCCAGTAACATCCACCTCATGACTCAAGCACACTGGCTCGTTCTATATGATTCTGGTCCATTTTTCCTTATTGGCCAGCCAGAGATAGCCAACATGCTGGATTATTTCCTCTAGGTCTTTTCAAATCCATGAGTATGAGTGAAATATTTAGACTATTTTTTATACCTTACTCTCAATATAATACCAACTTACTTTCTTTGGGGATCATATGTTTCCAGAATGATATAATTTTTTGGCATAGATCAGAGGTGGGGGACCTGTAACCTCGAGGCCACATGTGGCCCTCTAAGTCCTAAAGTGAGGCCCTTTGGCCAAATCCAAACTTCACAGAACACAAATCCTTAATAAAATGATTTGTTCTGTGAAGTTTGGATTCAGACAAAGGGCCACACTTGAGGACCTAGAGGGCCTCATGTGGCCTCAAGGCCACACATTTCCCACCCCAGGCATAGGTTATAACTAGAAAGATGCTACAACTTCTTTGTTCTGTGAATATGGGTTTCTCCATTGACCTTCAGACTTTCTGAAATTAAGATCCTTTGGAGAATTTGATGTTTCCAGATTCAAAAACATAAATATTACCAGTAGAGCACATGTTCAGAAGTTGCATTTTTATGTCAAGTTGCTGCTTGGAATTCCCACTTACATCTCCTGCAAGGGAACTTGCCCCTGTCTACCCTATATTTGGAAAAATACTCTAATAGCAGCAATTGTTATAATAAATCAGCTGCTAAAAATGGAAACATCAGCAGTCAAAGTTGGCATATAGTACCAAAAAAGGAATAACCCATTATAGACAGTAAATTTATTCTATATTCTGAGGCCTTATTTTAGTTTTCTACTGCACCTCCCCCTAAATAACATAAAGCTTTATTTTTGGCAAGAAAATTTCATGCAAGTATCATAAGTATTCATCTCTAATAACAGAACACAGAAAGAACTATTGTATATTCATTGATGTAGGCCTATTTAGCTTTCAGCACATACTCCATATACCCAGGCCTTACTAAGTGGTAATTACTTTTGAGATTCAAAAAAGATATTATTAAACTAGTGAACCTCATTAACCTTATTTGCATAAAGTATAAACTAACTCTAAAAAATTCACAAAAATACATTTATTCAGGGTTAGGCTGGAATAATTCTGGTGTTTCAAATAAATAAATGAGGTTCTCCAAGTCCTTAAAACTTATAAACTAAAAATGCATTAATCATGTTTATATGTATTCTTATGAGCCATATAAATGTGTGCCATATTAATTAAGTAAGCATTCAGAAACTGATATTGTTGAACTGCTACTCAATGACTAATAAGGTTTCCTAAACCCTTAATATGTTTTTACATCTAAAGGGGAAACATAGATTAAAGTATTGAAAACTGTATTTTAACCCAACTTTCCTTATGAAGGACAAGTCTAATCAAATCAAATTTGCTAAAATGATTTAAATGTTTGCATTAAAATATTAACTTCCAGAGATGCATCTAAGATATCAAAAAATCAGCATTGATTTTTACCAAACAAAATTAATGCTTTAATGGAGAGATATTTGAAATTTTGTATTTGGTATTTAATATAAGAGTTGGGAAGTTCTTTTTGATATCTCAAAAGCGAAAAATTCTTAAATTCACTTATTAACAGAGAAAAAAATTCATGGTTTCCACTATTTAAACCATGCATTAGTAACAAATATGTTTCATCATGTTCATTTTTTTTCCTAATTTATTTTGACTTCATTTCATAGAATCATATGATATTAGAAGTGGAAGAGGCTTCAGAGGTTATAAAACATATTGTATAGAGGAATAAGACTTTGTCCTATGAAATTCAAACAATTGATTATCCAGCAACCTCCAAAAATATCTGGGGTGATTCAGCATTCCCTCTCCCAAAGTAGTCCATTTGCCTGTTGGAGAACTCTAATTGTTAGTAACATTATTCTTTCATTGAGCCAAAATCTACTTCTCTGAATCTTTCACCCATTGTGCTAATTCTACACTTTAGTCTAAAGACAAGAAGATTCTGATTGCTCTTTGATATAACATCTTTTCAAATATGTGAAAACAGCTAGTATACCTCCACTAGGTCTTTTTTTCTTATTTAGGCTAGATATTCCTTAAACCAAGTTTAAAATTTATATACACATGTATATAGAGAGACAGGGATTTGAAATTATACACAAGCACACATATAAAATACGTGTACATATACATAATATCAATATAATAAACCAATTTGAAATTATATATATATATAAATTGGGGAGTGGCTCTTATTTTAATAAATTTGGTTCAGTTCTCTATATGTCTCATCAGAGAAACATGCTTCATTTTTTTTTCACAATTACTATTGCTAATGTATTTCCCTTCAATCTATTCCCCCCACCCTGTCTATTTTATTTTCTCTCTCTTTTCACGCTGTTCCTCCTCAAAAGTGTTTGCTTCTGATCACACTCTCCCCCAATCTGCACTCTCTTCTATGAGCCCCCCTTCTCTTATCCTCTTCTCCTCCTACTTTCTTTTAGGGTAAGATAGATTTCTAGACCCAATTGAGTAGATATGCCATTCCCTCTTTGATATAATTCTAATGAAATTAAGGTTCACTCACTCCCCTTCATGTTCCTCCTCTTCCCTTCCACTATAAAACCTTTTTCTTGATACTTCTTTTCTCTCAATAGAGAGTTGGGTAGTAGTATGGATGGGTTCACAAAGTACCACATTCTATCAGATGGAGTCACTGTGTCACTAGTTTTGTTTAACATGATCTTTGTTATAGTGAATGATTCTGGAAGTAGAGTATTAGATCTGAAAGTGGCTGTAGCATAAAATGCAAAAGTCGTCAACAAAACTTAAAACAAATATGAATACCCTGAGCTATCCACAATTGGAATGAATTGTTTCAGGAAATGGTGGGTTCCCATTCATTAGAGGTCTTTGGTGAAATGCTGGGTAACTACTTCTTCAGCATATTGGGATTCTTCTAATACACTGTAGATGGTTCCTTAAATTCTTATGAAAATAGAAAATTTGGAAATGGGATCACCAAATAGTATGTGGACACTATGTCAGGTTGAAATGATACTGCATTATTCAGAACACATTATGCTTTCCTATTTATTTAAATAAATTTAAAATATTTATCAAAATAATTTAAATTTATAGATTAAATAAAATGTATATAAATAAATGATTAAATAGTTTTTTTAAACTTAAAGTATTTCTCAGTCCCCTCTCTAATTGGGAATATTCCTTAACTTCAGAAAATAGTTACTACTTACATAATACCTTATCTGACTTCCTCTCCAACTCCTTTCACTGAAGTGTTGGGTCCCAGAAGAAGAGGCACTACCTTAGATTCTAAAGGTAATCATGTGAGGCTATATTCTTACCACTATAGGTTTCTGGCTTCCCATTAAAAATTAGCCAAGAGAAATCATTAGCTCTTATCAAAGTTTAAAAAATAGCTTTAAATCACTCCCCACTTAAATCATGAGCTCACTCTCCTCAAAATGGAAATAGCTCAATAAAATGATTGAGTTGGCTGAAACACAGACTACAGAGGTAGTGAGTCACATATGTAGTACTGACATGCAACAAAGAGAGACTCACAACACCTAGTGAAGAAAGTCCTTTTTCTCTTTGTAGAGTTTTAATGCAGTTCTCCTCAGATTCAGCTCTCTTCTGGTCATGTCTCTCATATGGGCTCCCAGGTTCCACATCTTTCTTGAGTTCAGAGTTGATTCTCTTCTTTACTGTGAGAGTTCATATTCCTTTAAGCTGTTTTCTACCTTGGATGATAATTGCTATGTTTGGGACTGTCCTAGAGTGTATATCTCTGCTTCTGGAAGATAGGTTATATCTTAATGATCCTACAACTCTTATAACATGAGTAATTAAAGGTGAGTGGGGAGAAAAATCTTAATTTTGTGAAAGTATGGAGAATTTAAGAAATAAATATTCCAATATAATGACATTGAACACGAGGAGATATATTGTGTTGTTAAGCAGACATTAATTTCCAGGAATGCATTTTAAAGGGGAAAAATGTTCCATGGCTTGAAATACAATGGGAATAGTGGCTAGAACTCTGGACTTGGGTTCAAGAAGATCTAGGTTCAAATCCTGCCTCAGCCACTATTAGTTATATGATCCCTAGATATATCTCTTAACATCCCTGAGCCTCAGTTTGCTCATTTGTAAAATATAGATAATGATATGCCTACCTCACAAGATTTTGTGAGATTGAATGTCATTTGAAAGTTTATACACACACACACACACACACACACCTCTCTTTCTCTGTATATGTATATATGTATGTGTGTGTATATATATTATATATATGTATATACATATACATATATGGAACATTCTGAAGACCAGTTATATTTTGATGCCTTAATCACCACGATTTGTGTACACCTTTACTTAACTGTGCTTCCTATTAAATGGGAATTTCTCTACATGTAACAGGAACATGAGTTATTGAAGCTGACCCTAAGGGAAGATGACTATAAATTCTCTATTGGATAAGTAATAAAACAAATGTTTCTGAGAGGTTTCAGAGTGTATGTCCATGACAAACTGACAAATTTTTCTATAACAATTTCCCTGTATGCCCAGGAGTGAACAAATCATTGAGCTAGCACTTCTGCTCATTTTACTCAATTTTAAATCAAAGGCTGAAAGACACAAGGAGAAATAAAACATAGAACTGGGAGTCTGGGGTTTATATGTATGATCAGAATCTATTTGTGTTGGTAAAATTAGGAAAGGTTTTCTTTTTGTTTTGTTTTGTTTTAGTCCTTTCATGAGATCATTTCTTTTGACCATTACATTTAACCAAAAAGGTTTTCTTTTAAAACTGATAGGACGTGGAGCTAGAAAGAACCTTAGAGATTATAGAGTAAATTGCCCTATTTTATAGACAAAGAAATCATAGTCCAATGAAGTGAATTGACTTGTCTGACACCACAAAGACTGTAAATAGTAGAGATCAAACTAGAACAATCTGAATCCTCACTATGTTCCATCTGAATCAAATCTGGTTTCTGTTACCCCAAACTACATATGCCATCCACTATACTATAGGTTAAACTCTGTATCCTTAATGGATTTAGAAAATACTTAAGTAAAAGATGCAAAAGGGACAGCTGGGTGGTGCAGTTGAGAGAGTGCTGGAAGTCAGGAAGTCTTGGAGTCAGGAAGACATCTTTCTGAGTTCAAATCTGGTTTCAGACACATAATAGCTGGATGACCCTGGTCAAGTCACTTAACTCTGCTTGCCTCAATTCCTCATCTATAAAATGAGCTGGAGAAGGAAATTGCAAACCACTCCAGTGCCTTTGCCAAGAAAAGTCCAACTGGAGTCACAAAGAGTTGGACATGACTGAAGCAACTGAACAACAACAACAAAAGGTGCAAAAAAAAGATCACCATGCTAAATTCTAAAACTTTCTATCATACTTTCTCAATCACATTTTCTAAAAACAGAGTTTCCACACCATCCAAAATATTTTTTTCAGTGCTCAACTACCAGTTGGCGTGATGCTTCCTACTCTTCTCTCTTTTTTTCCCTCTACCTTGCCCTATTACTTAGCCTACCCTCCCCCCCAAGGATCTCTCCCCTATCCCCCATTCACATAAATCTAAACATCCTTCTATAACCTCCTATAACCTATTCCCTCACCCTCCCCTCTAGAGATCCCTCCTTTATCCTCTCCCCACTTCCTATCCCCTTATTTTATTTCTTCTGAATTTTGAAGACTTTTATACTCTCCTAGATATATATGCATTGTTCCCTCTTAAACCTATTCCTGATGAAAATTGGTTTCCAAAACTAGACCTTCATCTAAGTCCTCTGTGTCAGTTCTTCCTTTGGCAAACTCATTTATATAAATGAGATTTTAGAGAATGAATACACTGAGCTATCCACAATTGGAATGACTTGTTTCAGGAAGTGATGGGTTCCCATTCATTAGAGGTTTTTGTTGAAATGTTGGGCAACAACTTCTTCAGAATATTTGGATTCTTTTAACATATTTTTCAGCTGCTCCTGAATGATTTTACTTTTCAAAGTCATATCATACTCAAGTCTACCCCAATCTTTCTTATGAACTACTACTAACCAATTGCTAACAAAAATCTTAGACATATGTTTTATATTTTATATACATTAAAGGTAAACAGTCTGTCCTTATTGAGTACCTTATAATTAGTTTTGTGTATATGCCTTATATTTCTCTTGGCTCTTTTATATCAAATCTTATATTAAGTTCAGCTTTTTTTTTTAAGTGCTGAAAGTCTGACAGTCTATTGTCCTTTCTTTTCTCATTCAGGATTATGCTTAGCTTTGCAGGGTATGATATTTTTGGATGGAACCCCAGTTTGTTACTCTTCAATATATAGTGTTCCAAGACCTGTGGTCTTTTAGTGTCACCACTGCTTGGTCTTGTGTGATTCTAATTGTGGCACCACCATATTTAATTTTTTTCCTTTTTGCTTGTAATAATTTATCCTTGAGCTGGGGGTTTCAGAATTTGACCATAATGTTCCTATGGATGTTCCTCATAGGATCTGTTTCATGTGGTAATTGATGGATTTTTTTTCTATTTCTACTTTCCCCTCTTGTTCCAAGACTTCAGGCCAATTTTCTTTAATTATTTCTTGTATTATTGTATCAAGATTCTTTTTAATTTTTAGTTCATAGCTTTCAGGTAGTCCAATTATTCTTATGTTTTCTTTTCTTGATCTCTTCTTCAGATCAGTTATTTTTCTTATGAGATGTTTCACATTCTCTTCTATTTTTTTCATTCTTTATATTTTGTTTTATTATTTCTTAATCTCACTTAATTTCACTGACCTCACTTTGCCAAGTTCTAATTTTCAAGAAGTCTATCACATATCTTTTTGAGCAGACAACATTTGACATTACTCCTTGGGGTAGAAGAGTGTTTCTTTGCTTCCGTATCCTCCTCTGAAGATGAAACCTGGCCTTCTCTTTTCTCATAGTAACTCTCTACGACTGATATTTTTTCTCCTTTGCCTATGCATTTTTTTTATTTTGTAGTAGCTAAGTTTTTATAATAACCTCTAGTCCTGGGGTATGAGGGATGGTGTCTCTGACCTCAGATCCTCCTTCAGTTCTCACCCAGTTTAGAAATGGAACCAAGACCTCCTGCCTTCTGTAAGTGCCCACAGCCAGTGGCATTCCCACCCCATTGCTTCTTCTCTTACTGGGCCTGTGAGGGTTCCTTCTCACCCATACTGCCTCTCTACAGCACAGCTGGGGCTGGTGTTACTTGTCAGCAGAGGTTCTCTCAATCTTCCCTGGCTCAGATGCTCAACACCTCTCACTGTTCCAGGGGTAAAATTTCCTGTGCCTGGGGCCAAGGCAGCCTCCCAATCAAGCTAACCCCAGGGCTTGCCACTTGTTGTTTAAGTGGACCTAAGAACTAGCCTGGAGGAGTTTACTCTTCACAGGGACCAATCCTCATCCTAGGACTTTTTTTCAGATCTTCTCCAATTATCCCAGGTGGATCCCTGTTCTGCCCCTCCTCTTATTTATTTTTACTGCTCAATATTTGCCTTGAAGTACTGTTTCATCTCTTTTGTGTGGGAAAATCTTGAGAGCTTGGAACTTTCTGACCTACTCCACCATCTACCCAGAATCTTCTCTGCTAATATTTTCTCTTAAGAAATTACCTTATAACAGTTAAGAGCATTTAATATAATACCATTGGTCTAAGGGCAGAATTCAAGTTGTTATTGTTGTTAAGTCAAGTAATTTTGGTTCTGTCCGACTCTTCATGACTTCATTTGGAGTTTTCTTGGCAAAGACACTGGAGTGTTTTGTCATTTCCTTCTCCAGCTTATTTTACAGATGAGGAAACTAAGGCAAGCAGGGTTAAGTGTTTTGCTCATTGTCCCACAGTTAGTAAATGTCTGAGTCCAGATTTGAACATAGGACAATGAGTCTTCCTGACTCCAGGCCTAGCACTTGATCCACTGAGCCATCTTGCTGCCCTCAAATTCATGTTAGAATAATTCTAAATGGGGAAGCTAGGTGGTGTAGTGGATAGAGCACTGGCCCTGAAGTCAGAAGGACCTGAGTTCAAATCCGGCCTCAGACACATAACACTTACTAGACTTACTAGCTGTGTGACTCTGGGCAAGTCACTTAACCCCAAATACCTCACCAAAAAAAAATAATAATAATAATTCTAAAACAAACAAACAAAATATTGTCTTGTGTGTTTAAATGCCTAAATAGAGGTTAGAGTTGTAAGGATTTAGAGAAGAATTTAGTCTTCTAATTTAGTGTTGTTCAAAGTATGATCTGTTGATCCTTAGGGATTCCATAAGATCAAAACCATTTTAATAATAATATTAATTTTAAAATATAGTAATGCAAGTAACTATAGATATAGGCAAAATAAAGAAAGTTGGAGACAGCAGGGGTGTCTTCAATAATTTTTAAGAGTGTAAAAAGGTTGCAATCAATAAGTCTGAGAACTATTGCCCTAGTTTATCTAATTTCCTTGGTTCTCTTGACAACATCAAGGAGTAGAAGAAATCACAATAAGGCAACCAGAGAAGCATGGAGGTAGGAATGAGAGGGTGGGGAGTGTACTGATTGTATAGTTAAAGGCCTCAGATCTTTTTTTTTCAACAGTCATCTGGTAGAAACATATTCCTTCCCTTTCTGATCTCTCCTTTAAGTTATGTGGGCCCTATAGAAGAAAGCAAAGAGATGTGAAATACAGGTATTTATTAGATAGCATTATAATTATGGTAAAGCAGTAAAATATACTGCCTTGATTCCCAGCTGGTCAGTTCTACTCACAGAGCTTGTTGTTTGTCCTTTATTCTCAAAGAGCACCATGACATCAGGGAGATGATGCAATGACATGTCTATGTATCTGTTGTATGTTTATGTAAATTTTGCCCATGTAAGTTATGCCTAGTTGGACCTGTATAAATGTGGCTCATAGGGAGATGTGAATAGATATCTTCATAATATTTTTTACCCATATTCTCCAAGAAAAACTTTGAATCCTGCCAGGAGGGAAGCAGGATATTTGGCCAAAAGCTGTTTTCTCTGTTCTTCTCAGAGAAGAGCTACTAGGCTAGAATTATGCTTATTCCCTAAGCATTATTAATCTAGGGGAAATAATTTTTAGGTTCAAGCTGTACTTCATATTGCTGTCTCATTAAAGAGAAAAAGTACCCTAAACTGTATGTTCAATTCCCTTCCCAACAAATGCCCATTGTACATAAAGCATATTTAACAAATAGCAAATGAACACATTTATCCAAACTGATAGCAAATAGAATTCTGAGAAGTTATAGAGACAAGTATATGACATGTCCCGTCCCGCAGGACATCAACGGAGGTCCAGACCTGTAAAAGAAGGAGGCGAGCAGGGGACACAGGAAATGGAGACAAGGCAGGCTTTCTGATCAAGTCTCGTTTATTGAAGGCAAGCTCAGGGTAGTTATACACACAGTAAGAGGGAGTGGGGGAGTTCCACCACCGGTATAGGGGCGGGGTATTCCAGGAAGAGGTACAGCTTTGTCCGTAATTTGTTCTTATCACAAGGACCACCAAAGGTATAGGGGTATTCCAGGAAGAGGTACAGCTTTGTCCGTAATTTGTTCTTATCACAAGGAGGCCTTGATAGCTGCAACGCTAGTAATTTTCCAGAGGTCATACTGGGCCTGTGGTCCCTTGCAATGACAGATAATATATAGATGAAATGAAGCTTACACACTAGGAGCAAGATATCTTAGCCCAACCTGGAAAGATTACCAGATGTCACTCAAGGGGAAAATCTCTGAAGTCTCTAGTGTGGTAAACTGCAGACATGATTGAGGTACCAGTGATTCCTCTACATTTAGTTTCTTCCCAGAGACTTTCTTTATCTTCAGGAACCTCTCCTTAAATAAAACATAGAACCAGGTATCTTTTATCCCAAAGTTAGAAGCCAGAAGACCAGAAGATCTTTCTCCTCTCCCAAAATTCTCATCAAATCTACCCCTAATGTAGGCATGGAGAATCTCCACCAATGAGAAATATCATATGCAAATGGACATTGAATCTTTGGTTACCTTTAAATTTGATTTTGCATTCTATATAGTTTTTTTTAGTTATCTATTGCTATTGATAAACTCTTTGGCAGCAGATACTATGCATTATGAAATATTTTCAAGTTCAGTCACTAGACTTTAACAATTTGAATATCAAAACCAAACCTCAGTTTATTCATATGTAAAATTGGGGTAACAAATATTTACATGAGCTACCTCATGAGGTCGTGAGCATCAAATGAAATGATGAATATATGTAAAGGGCATTGTAAAAATGAAAACAATCTAAATATAAACTATTATTATAATCACTATTAGTTAATTTTGTAACTCTTCAGCACCTACCTCAGATGTTTTCAAACAACAACAGCTTAAAAATGTTGAGTATTTAATGAATGGAAATACTTCAGAAGCAGTATAGTAACACAATGTGATTACTTGAATGAAGGAAGTTTTCAAGTAGTTAATTACTAAAACAATAAGTTGAAAGATCCCACAATAACTAAATGTGTCCTGCATGGTTTAGTGGAAAGAATGTTGGTTCTTTTTGTTAGGAGAGACCTGGATTTGAAACATGTCTCAGACATTATTTACTGTGTAGTATGCACAAGACATTTAACTTTTCTGAAGCCTCAGCTTCTCATCTGCAAAATGGAGCTAATTAAACCTACCTAGTATTGTTTTTTTAACATACATTTTTAAAACTTTGGGTTACAAATTTTCAACCGTCCTCCCTTCACCCACCTTCATTGAAAAGGCAAGCAACTCGATACAGGTTATATATGTGCAGTCATGCAAAACACTTCCATAGTAGTCATGTTGTGAAAAACTAAGTATATTTCCCTTCATTCTATCCCATCCCCCATTTATGCTATTCTCTCTTTTGACCCTGTCCCTCCTCAGAAGTGTTTGCTTCTGATTATCCCCTCCCCTAATCTGTCCTCCCCTCTATCATCCCCCTGTTCTCTTGTTCCCTTCCCCCCTTATTTTCCTGTAGGGTAAGATAGATTTCCATACCCAATTGTGTATGTTATTCCCCCCTTAAGCCAAATCCTATGAGAATAAGATTCACTCATTCCCTCTCACCTTCCCCCATTTCCCCTCTACTGTAAAACCTTTTCTTGTCTGTTTCATGTGAGATAATTTACCCCATTCTACCTCTCCCTTTCTCCTTCTCCCAGTATAATCCTCTCTCACCCCTTAATTTTGTTTTCCAGATATCACCCCTTCATCTTCAACTCACCCTGTGCCCTCTATCTATCTATCTATCTATCTATCTATCTATCTATCTATCTATCTATCTATCTATCTATCCATACATATATTTTTTCCCTCCTACTACCCTAATACTGACAAAGGACTCATGAGTTACAAATATCATCTTTCCATGCAGGAATGTAAACAGTACAACCTTAATAAATTTCTTATGATTTCTCTTTCCTGTTTACCTCTTCCATGTTTCACTTGAGTCTTGTATTTGAGAGTCAAATTTTCTATTCAGCTCTGTTCTTTTCATCAAGAATACTTGAAGGTCTCCTATTTCATTGAATGATCATCTTTTACCCTGAAGGATTACATTCAGTTTTGCTGGGTAGGTGATTCTTGGTTGTAAACCTATCTACTTTGCCCTTCAGAATATTATCTTCCATGCCCTCTGGTCCCTAATGTAGAAGCTGCTAAATCTTGTGTTATCCTGATTGTGTTTCCACAATACTTGAAGTGTTTCTTTCTGACTGCTTGCAATGTTTTTCTCCTTGACCTGGAAACTCTGGAATTTGGCTACAATATTCCTAGGAGTTTTCCTCTGGGGATCTCTTTCAGGAGGTGATCAGTAGATTCTTTCAATTTCTATTTTGCCCTCTGGTTCTAAAATATCAGGGCAGTTTCCCAGGACCACCACCCAGAACTGTGACCCAGATCCAAGCACAGGCAAAGAAAGAGAATCCTGCACCAGCAAAGAGATCTCTGAAATCCCCCTCTGATCAGCTACTGGATTCCCCCTCAGTCTGTGGGCCCGAAGGTCAGGAAGCAGTCACCACCCTGGGGCCAGGCTCAGGGACTGGAGCTGAGATCACAGCACTTCTCTCTCTCACCACAAACACAAACTTTTCCCACTGACCTTCTAAGTTGTCTTTGGCATTGGTGGGTTGAGAAGTCTGGAAACCATCACAGCTGCCTGTGATTCAGTCCTCTGAGGCCTGCTCCAGGTTCGCTGCATCCTGTGCACACATGCTGAACTGCGCTCCTCTCCCAGCCCAACGTGATATACCTTCCCAATCAACCATTCAGGCTGTCTTGGGCTGGAAATTTGTTTCACTCTGTCTTTTTGTGGGTTCTGCTGCTTTAGAATTTGTTTAGAGCCATTTTTTAGAGCCATTTGGGGAGAGCTCAAGCAAGTCACTGCTTTTACTCTGCCATCTTGCCCCCCCTTCTAGTATTGTTTTAAAATTATATATGCATGTGGATATATATATATATGCATTCATATATCCATTTGAAGTATTTTGCACAAGTGAATACATTATATAAATAGCATCTGTAGTATTATGTACACCTTTGGGACACACAAGTGATTTTATTTGATAGGGAGAGGAAAAGGATAGATAAGAACAACAAAAAGTACATTGGAAAATATAATTCAGAACTAAGAACTGAGAGGCCAAACACACATGGACATACAGATATCTTATACACACTGTTGTAAAAATTCTCTATTAATTTTCCTTTGAGAAATGTATATGAAGGTGATAGACATGGCAGACACTGAAAAACACATCCCTCCAAAATAAAATTGATTCTATTTTAACAGCAAGGAAATGACTTGTTTCTGATGTGGAAGTCATTGCTGAATCAAATTCTGTACAAATCAAACAACTTCAAATACACCTATTTAAATTCATTATTGGCATTTAAAATGGGTAATAGTTGGAGGAAAAAATATAGGCAATGATTTTAGAAATTTCATACCAAAGGTTACCTAACATATATCATTTGCCTTTTGAGAAGTTTATAGTAGTCTGAGAAGGCTCTAGGTGCTATAGTCATCAAGTACTTTGCCGATTTGCCAAGAGGAGGGATACTCTGGTGGTAAAGGGCAATTCTGGTTTAAAACATAAAATCATTGAATGTATGCATAATGAAAGATTAGCAATAACATCATTTGATAAAACAGTAAGAAACATTAAAGAGAGTTTAATGAGAAACAGAAACATGTCAAGTTGTCTTTGAGGTATAGAGATAGACTTCAAGAACACAATATGCTAATAATTTGGGACCAAAAAAGAAAGACAAAAAGAAAGATATATACAGGGTTTACAGGGGATGGCTCTGAAGGAAGGAACTAGCATTAAGGAAAGCCAGGAAAGACTTCTTAAACAGTAGGAGGGTCCTGTAGACAATACAATTTTGAAGGTTTGTGGGGATCATATTCTCAAGTTGTCTGAAGAAGGGGAACTAGAAAAGGCATGGAAAAAATCTTGATTTTTAAAAATTAAAAACAAAGAAAAAGAAAAAAGTGATCAACAGAACATTAATAACCATTGACCCATATGCATATTTTCCTGTCCCCATATAATTTTTATGAGAAGAATTTTTTTACACATCCAGGGTATTCTTGAGAACTGGCAGATTTTCACAGATAATATTTTATAGTAGATAATACAATACTTTTTACCAACCCAGAATTGGCTGAAAGATAAACAGCATATCATACAGCACTTTACTTATTATTTGTTTATAAAATCACTCAATTATGTATAGCAAAATGCATAATTCCCATTTATTCAAGCTGTCTTCCATAGACTGATTAAAATTATATGATATTCCTTGAAAGATAGAGCAAATTACTTGCTCAAAGATATTCTAATCATTGAATCAAGATAGGCACAAAACGGGGATTTACATATTCACCAAAAAAAATTTACTGCTGCAATTGAAAGGTATCTAATATATGACCCAAGGTGAAGCAGAATCATTTATAGATGATGAGGTGCTCCAGATGTTCCTGGTTATATATGACAACGTGTTGATTGCAGACCTCTCTAAGTGAAATCCATAATCACTCAAATAGTTTGGTTTAATTATCCACACAATATCTGTACTATATTCAGTTAAAGGGATAACTTCATGTTGTGGTACATCCTTCATTCTCAAAGAGGACCATGACATGAGAGAGATGATAGCATATTTGTTATTAACTTTGATTTGACTGAGGTAAGGCTGTGCAAAGTCACTAGCCTCATTTTCTCCTCCAGAGTCATCTGGGTCCAGTGTCCATATATTGATCAGGATGATTAGAGCTGGCCCAGGATGCAGTGGGACACCTTAGCCCTTTTAAGCTAAGGTCTTTTCAGGATCTCACTTTGAGTAAGGCAACATTCATTCAGTGAATAGGCCTTTTTAAGAAGTGAGTCAAGGCATGGCCCCTTTAATAATAAAAAAATGAATGTCAAACATATTCTTGCCAAAAACACTATCATATGGAGAACTCACACAGGATAAGTGTTCACATGGTGGTCAGAAGAGATACAAAGACATTTTCAAGGTTTCTTTTAAGAACTTGGGAATTGATTGTGTGACATGGAAGACATTGGCACAGGAGTGCTCAGCATGGCATGTCCTCATCAGAGAAGGTGCTGCGCTTTAGGAGCAAAGCAGAATTGAAGTAGTTCAAAAGAAACTTGAGACGCACAAATTTAGAGATCCACCCCATATGTTCACATGGACTATTTGTGCCAACCTATGGTAGAGCATTCTGAGCTCATATTGATTTGATTAGCCACAGTGGAACACACCCTGACCTTACTATTTCAAGAACAAAGGACAACAAATGTTGTTAGTATGTGCATATAAATATGCATATATACAAATATATCATACAGGAATTGAAAGTAATATACAATAAGACTGGAAAGGACCCTGTCTATCATTGGGTTGTGTAGGGCTTTAAAAGCTGAACAGAGGCACTGATAATTATTTTTAGAGGCAATAGGAAACCCCTGGAAATAATAGAATAGGTGAGTCACATGGTCAGATGTCCACTTAAGGAAAATTGCTTTGACAGGAGCATGTAAAATGGACTGGACTGGTAAAAAAAAAAAAAGAACACTTTAGATGGGAAAACCCATTAGGAGATTGTGGGAGTAATCTAGGGGAAAGTTGTGATGGCCTGAACTTAGGTATTAGTTATTTGAGTGCAAAGAAGGCATTGGGTGTGAGAAATGTTTACATGTTAAATTGATAAATAGTGTGAGCAGTGCATTGGTAAACTTATGCTCTATTAAGAAACTAATAAAAATTACCATCTGTGACTTTGGATTAACTGAAGCACAGAGACAGGAGCTACACTTCATGCAAAAGGTTGGAAATTAAAAAATCATTGTCTTGATGAGATCAGAGATCCACTGAATTGCTCAAGTATTAGGTGGTAGAAAGCAACTTTAAAAACATAGCAGACTCTATTCAAAGGCCACGTATATGGAATATAGATAATCAGATTTGGGAGCAAAAAAAAAAAAAGGTCCCCATTTCTTCTGAGTCTTTTCTGAGCTTTCCCAGTGGCAAAACTGATGCTTGGAGGTTGTGCATACATAGCTCCACCCTGTAGCTAAACTTTTATAACCCATGCTAACCACATTTTTCGTTCTTATTCCAGTTCACCTTAATTCTCCCTGCCAGTCAAGATATTGATTGGAGTGGGGGTGGGAGGAGAGTGAATTGGGGTGAAGGTGGATGAATATTCCTAAAATACCTCATCCTTCCTCTTAGCTGACTATTGAGGAGTTGTTTCCCCTTCGGTAATAGTGTCAGAGTGCCCTGGCAATGCCCAGATGTGCTACTTTCTTCATGAGGTAAGCGATATTATCTCTCTTTTGGCCATATCTCATGTTCCAAGCATTGAGGAAACCAAATACTTAAACAGTAGCAACAATAATTTCTTGGTTTCTATAGCATTTTGTAGTTGTCAAAGCATTTTTATTTGATCTCATTTGTTTCTCACAACAATCCATGATAATTATCTGGAAAAGAATTATGATACTTATTTTATAGATGATAAAAAATGCTTAAATAAATTTAAATATATTAAGGAATTTTAAGATATCTTCCCAAAAATATCCCTATAGTCCTCACTAGGATATTTCATAAATATTACAGAAAATTTCACAGTTCATTTACAAACTTTTCTTTTAAGGAAGAAGAAATGTGACCTTTTCAGAAAGTGCTTCAAATAACTTATTTTTTTTTAAAGAAAACATTAACCACTTAATTATCTTTTTTTAGTCAAAGCTTCCTGCTGGTAAGGAATAGAATATCAGTTTCTCAGGCATTCTATAAAAGGAAACTTCAGACAAATTAATTTTCATTTCTGAATCATGAAATAATTGACTTTTAAAGAGAAAATAATTATTTATAGTGACACACATTTTCTTTCAGGACACATAAATGTCAACCACCATTTTTATTTTTGGCAAATTTTTCTGCAAAAAAAATTAAGTAATTTCTATTTCTAGATTCTTAGATAATTATTTTCTAATTTTTAAAGTGCTATATGTAAAAAAAGTTCAATCTGGAGTGCATTAAAAAGAGACAGTTATATGCAAAATCCTGGCAAATAGGTTATAAAAAAAGATTTTGAAGTGTTTTAAATGGCAGAGGAGTTTTTATTTTATTAATGAGTGGCAATAAGGATGTATGCCTCTTGAGCAAGGGAATCAGGTGGTCAGACTTGTGTTTCAGGAATATCATTGGAGCAGTTGTATGGACAACGGAATAAGGGGAAGAGAGGCTGGAGACATGGAGATTGATCAGGGTAATCCAGGCAAGTGATGGTGACTTCATGAACTAGGGAGGTGGCTTATGGGAATGGAGTGGAGGAACATTATGTGAGAAATATTTCAAAAGTAAAATTTACAAGACATTAAAATTAATGTGATATGATAAGAGAGAGAAAGGGAAGAGTTGCAGATGATTTGCCTCCTGCCTGAAATAGCCTGCTGCTTGGTTTCTCTGCCTTAAGTCTTTCTCTACTCCAAGTCACCTTCCAGTCAGCTTCCAGTGATTTTTCTAAAGCAGAGGTCTAACCATATCATCTTAACACTCAATAAAATACAGCGACTCCCTATTGCCTCAAGGATCAAATACAAAATTCTGTATTTGGCGTTTTAAGCCCTTTATAAACCAGTACCTTCCCCTCTACTGTACATTTATAATCTCCTTACAAGTTACAAATATCCACTCCTATCTAATGATACTGGCTTCTTTGCTGTTTCTTGAACAAGACACACCAACTTTTGGCTCAAGACATTTTCTCTGACTTACTCCATACCTGGAATGTTTTCCCTTTCTATCTCTACCTACTGGTTTTCCCAGCTCCCTTTAAGCCTCAACTTGAATCTCACCTTCTAGATCAGACCTACACAACCTGTAGCCCGCCAAAGGATTTCAGGTGGCCTCTGAAAAATGTAGAGGATTCCACAGGCCACAGTTTGGGCAGGCCTGTGCTAGAGGAGTTTTTTCCAGTCTCTTAATTATAGAATTTTCTTTTAATTATTTCTTTTTTTCCTGTATATGCCTTATTTATACATACTTGATTTTTGCTGTTCTTGTTGTTGTTTTAGTCTCCAATAGATTGTCAGCTCTTTGAGGGCATGGACAGTCTTTTGCTTCTTGCATTCCCAGTATGGTACAAGGCATATTGCAAGCAGTCAATGCATATTTATTGACTGACTGACTGTGGATCTGGATAACTAGAAAGGTGCCACTGTTCTTAACCGAAAGAGAAAAGTTGGGAAGAAGATTTATAATGAAAAATGTGTTCTGTTTCTTATATGATGAGTTTGAGATATTGATGAAATATGGAAACAGAGATGACATACATGTAGTTGGTGATATGGGACTAATTGAATAGAGAGTTTAGGGATGGATAGATAGATCTAAAATTCACTTGCATAGAGATAATAAATGAATCCATGAGAGTTGATGAGATTACCAAGAGAGAAAGTATAAAGAGACAATTGAAGATGGCTACTGGACAGAGCCCTAAGAAGTTCTAACAGATAAGGTAATAGGACAACAATTGTGAGAAGTAACCATACAGATAGGAGAACTAGCAGAAAGCAGTGTTACAACTCCCCCTCCAAAAAAAAAAGAGTAAAAACACAAACATGGAGGACATAATATCTAGAAGAGAAAATATCTGATACTGCCAAATATTACAGAGGTTATAAAAAATGAGGACTGAGAAAAGGCCAACAGATTGGGCAATTAAGAAACCTTTGGCAACCTTGTAGTGAGTAGTTTTAGTTGAGTGATCAATCCAAAAGCCATGTTGCAAGCAGCTAAGAAGTAAATGGTTGGTGAGGCCTAGAATATTAATAATGTTGTCTAGAGGTTTGGTTGTGAATGGGAAGAGAGATACTGTTGAGTGTGACAGCTTCGGGGGTTAATAAGATCAAGTAGAGATATTTTTAAATTTCGTTTTTAAAGAATTAGAAATATTATTTTAAGTATTCATTATCTTCTGCACTCATTTCTCTAGCAGTGAATTTCTGAGGACATTTGGAATTTTGTCCTAATTATTTAGTTGAAATGTGATAGTATGACCCTGAGAACTAAATTAAGAATACTTTCAATGTTTTGTGGTTCACTTCTAACATTGTAATCTGTATGTACAGGTATGACTACTAAGACATGGTGGCCAACATAGGCTCTTTTTTTCTGCCAACATTTGAGATACGTTCTTAGAAATGAACTTTCTGAATCCTTACCCTGCCCCTCCCCCTTCCTCCTCCATAATATCAGTCTCTCACTATGAGCCATGACCTAAATAGATCCAGTTCTTTAGCTAGGTTTACTTGAAGGACATTGTGTTTCAAAGATTTAAAACATTGGCAGTGCTTGCCTTTTCACCTCCTCCTCATGATCAAGAAAGACAGGCACTGGCAGCAACATACTTGAAAAGACTACAATCAATGTATTTGCTTCTTTCACCATCTGCTTCTGACTGTGACAGTCAGTATTGAAATCAAACCCCAGAGTTAGCCCTGACTTGTATTCTTTGACATATTCTGATCTTTATTTTCTGACTTCCCTGAATCTCTTGCTTCACACAGGCCAACCCACAGTCCAGTTAGAGTTCTCTGTGGCATCAATAATTGAAACAGACTGCTTTCCTAAGCAACAGACTGTTTAACTAGTGACCTTATGAGGATAGCCTCCTGGCCAAAATGATACTTTCCATCTGTGGAAGCAAACAGACACATACCAAGGTCAGGTGCTCACAGGTAAGAACTGAGGCAATTGTCTAGTGAAGTTAAGCAAATCTCAATGTTTCCTGGAAGCAATATAAAGCAATTGACTGAAGAACATTTATTATCTACTATGTGTCAGGCATTGTTATAGGCTCTTGGGATACATATAAAAAAGTCAGACAATCCCTGACCATAAGGAGATATCAATGACCATCTAAATGGCTTCATTGTTTTTGTCTTGTTTCTAGGCAGCTCTCAATTCTGATCTCCCACTGTGACCTTACACACATATTGATGACCTATTTAGAACAGTATCATTTACATCTACTCTGTGTTTGACAGCTGCTTCTTAAGGATGAGACAGTCTGTATTATGTGAGATGCTTCTTTCACTATACTGTACATTAGTGTAAGCATTGAGAAACGGATTTCACACTCTTGCTTTATTCTGAAGGTTAGAAACTTCCCCAAATTGGCATACCACTTCTATGGGCTATCATCGTGCTCTAAGAACACCGCAGATTCCCATACTGTCAAGTAAACCTTTGATTCAGAACAGGGAGCCAATGCTGGTCACCCTGTTTGGCTACCAGCTTAGCCTGTCAATTATAAGATTTCAGCTGAAAAGCTTCAGTATGCCAATTTATTTTTTTCAGCTACTCAATAGAAGGCTCATTAAATTCATAGTGTTGTTTTACTGTATAAAGTACAGCATTAGGAAATTGGGCCAAAGTGAAATGCCAGTGATTTTGAGGACATTTTGAAGTGCTTTTGCTGAAAGAAGAAGCTAAGCTTACGGACAGATGCATCTTATTACCTGGAACAACAGTTTACTTAAGTTATATAAGGTTAGATTTTATGTAGCAATATTAAAATTTTTATTTATATATTTTCCCCTTCTGTTTTCTGGCAAAGCATAGCTGCAAAAGGTAAAGCCTTTCATTGCTTCTACAAAGCTAATAAAAATCTCACCCAACAGGATCATAGATCTAAAGATGAATCAGACTTTAGAGTCCATTTACTCCAATTCCCTTGATAAATTAAGGTCCAGGGATGATGAATTACTTACTCAAGGTCATACAGATAGTGAAAGTTAAAGGTTGGATTCCATTTTTTCTGACTTGAGTCAATATTCCTTCCCTTCTTCCATCACCAAAAAAAGCCCCCTCCCAAGGGAAAAAAAACATCTCTCATCATAGAAGTTATCAATAAGGTATTTCTGTTATGTAATAGTGATTTTCATTGGTTGAACATCTCTGAAGTTATACTAGCTCAATCTCCAAGTCTTAGACATAGGAGAGAGGATGCAGAATTGACATGATCTGAGAAAACACTTGAGCTCCAATATTTCCACAGATTGAAAAGTAGAATTTGAAGAGGCTATAGAAACCAAAATATGAAAATACCATGGAAAGGATAGAGAAGTTTGAGAATTGGGGCTCAACTTTAAGAACATATGGGAAAACTTGTATGAACTGATATGGAACAAAGTAGGCAGAACTAAGAAAACAATTTACTCAATGACTTCAATAATAAAATAAAAACACTATTGAAAGACACCAACACTATGATTACTAAAGTGAACAATCAAGTTCAGATGAATGGCACTAAAGCATGCTTCTCTCTTTTCGGCAGACAGGTAGCAGACAATATGTCTGAAGATCCTGAAGATCACCTGGCAGGATAAGATATCAGACACTGAGGTCCCTTCTTGAACTAAACTGCCCAAACATTCAAACTCTACTTCAGAGAGTACAACTCTGATGGGCTGGGCAATTTGTTTGAATGCCAAATATACACTTGCCTAAAAGATTATTTTATGGAGAACTCATACAGGGCAAGCACTCACATGGTGGTCAGAAGAACTGATACAAGGACATTTTCAAAGTCTCTCTTAAGAACTTTGGAATTGATTGTGTGACATGGGAGACATTGGCACAGAACCACTCAGCATGGTGTGCCCTCATCAGAGAAGGTACTGTGCTCTAGGAGCAAAGCAGAATTGAAGTAGCTTAAAAGAAACTTGAGAGGCACAAATTTACAGAATCCATTCTAAATGATCACAAGGACTATTAGTGCCAAGCTGTGGTAGAGCATTCTGAGATCATATTGGTCTGATAAACCAAAATTGGAGGAATTGTAACTTGAGTCTAATATAGTGCTGCCATTTTGGTCCTCTTTGAGAACAAAGGACAACAACCAACCAAGTAGTACACTACATGTACAGAATAAGGTATTCTTTATCAGACATGACCAATGAGACGATTTGTTTTATTTGTCTATTTTTCTTTGTTTCTTTGATGGGTGGAGAGATTTTATGTCTAAGTGGATGGAAAGACATAGGTCACTGGGAAATTATAAGATATACAAAGGCCAAGATAAAATATTATTTTTTAAAAGGGATAGATACTCAAGGACACAACACTGACCCAAATATGAAAAGAATCTGAAATCTGACACCTGAAAATATGATGTTCCCTCAATCCAAATTTGTTCCATTATTTGTTGAGAGTATGGGTCCCTATGCTATACTATTTCACCCATATTATGTCTCTCCTTCCCTCTACATTAGAATTTCCCAAACTTTTTTGGCCTACTGCCCCCTTTAAAAAAATTACTCAGTTCCCACCTGGAATTCTACTTTCTTTAACCCTTTTATTTTTTTTAATTCATGTCATTTAAAAATATGTAAATATTTTAAATGATGCATCTTAAATTTAATAATTTATTGTAAATTTGTGGTTTTTTCCTGCATTGAAATTTTGATGATATGCTATTGCCTCATGTAATCATATAGTATCACATTTTAAACAAGTCATTATATGTACATATTCCTGCTAATGCATGCTGGACTTCCCAACAATATATGACATGCTCACCTGGCAACACTTGCTTGTTAAGATCTGTCAATGGACTCGACTACTGATTGTTTATAACTTGCATTTTGTGTGTTTATTTGGAAAATAATGTAATCAGTATGACTTTAACTCTGTTACACAACAGATGAAACATATACAAATGGTTTTTCAAATTTTTCTTCTTTCTTTATGCTTCCACAACCCTCTTATTTTTATTCAGTGCCTCCCAATTGCACCTGACACTACTACTGCACCCCCATTGTTCCAGCACCCCTCAGGGGGCAATATTGCCCACTTTGGGAACCTATAGCCTAAGGTTTCTTTGGATAACAAATTAAGCCTTTACTCTTTATAACAAATGTCTTTTGGGGAATAAAATATTTAAGGGAAGAGAAATCTAATTCATGGACAGAACTTAGGAGGATGCATTGATACTCTAAGTAAAGTTTGAAATATGTATGATACCATGTGTTAATTCATTTCTCTCCAATCTATCCTCCACACAACTGCCAAAGAGGGTATTTTAAAGTTCTGTTCCAAATATGTCACAACTCTGTTCAATAAACTCCAATGTGTCACTCTTGCCTCTAGAATCTATAAATACCTTTTTTGCATTTAACACTTTTCAAAACCTGACTCTAGCCTACCTTTCCAATTATGTACATCACTTTGCTCCACGCAGTCTGCAATATAACTAAACTCTTCCTCTTGTTCTTTTTCACATATTCCCCCATGTCTGGAATTACTTCTTCCTCATCTGCATCTTTTAAAATCCCTAAATTTCCTTCAAAATCAGTTTAACTAGAAATCCAGCATGAGTTCTTTCCTAATATCACTAGCTCCTAATGTCTACCCTGGAAATTACTTTTTATGTATTTAGTGTGCATATTATATATAATTTCTCCTAATACACTATAAACTCCTTGAGGGCAAGGATACTATGTATCCCTGACTCCTAGCACAGTGTCTGGCACATAATGAAAAAGTCACACGGATCTGTGATGTGCATGTTTGTGCTAAAAAATTAGTTCACAATTCATTTACACCTGCCCACCCTGTGAAATTACTATCCATGTCCTCCTAAGTTCACTTCAAGGTATATATACACTACTTTCTGGTGGACCTCTTTACTCCAGACAGCAATATAGTGTCAGCAAAGTATTCTGGCTGTCTACTTATCATCCTTTACCTTACCATATGATAAACCCATCCTCTCTATGCAGAATTGAGTTCAAATCAGGCCTCAGATACTAGCTGTGTGACCCTGGGTAAGTCACTTAAGTTTTGTTTGTTACAGTTCTTCAACTGTAAAATGGTGATACTAAAACCACCTACCTCTTGGAGCTGTTATGAGGATCAAGTGAGATAGTATTTGTGAAGTATTTAACATGATTCCTGGCAAATATGAGGCACTGTATAAATGTTCTTATTCCCTTGCATTCTCCCCTCTTACTAATATGCAATGTTCCTGATGATATCTTTGTTCCTGTTCTTCCTAATATTCCTCATTAGTTAAATATTGCAGTGTAGTCATATCTTCCACACACTTCTCTATTGCTTTCTGACCCCATTCATTTTTGATTCTTCATGTTCCACATCATGTAACCTTACAGCAACATTGGCAAAATACTTAATGAATATTTATATATTAGTTTTGATTGGAAATATTGAGCCTTCACAGTAACATATATAACTTGACTCACCACAAAATAAATAACTACCTTCATTGGAAAACATAATTTTCTTCATGAAATATACACACATTGATAAAATGTGACATTAAAATATTCCTCTTCCTAGCTTTTTTTAAAAATTTTTTTGTTGAGGAAATCAGGGTTAAGTGACTTGCCCAGGGTCACGCAGCCAATAAGTATCAAGCATCAGAGGTAGGATTTGAACTCAGGTCTTCTGAGACAAAATGCTCCCCAGCTCAAATAAATAATTGCCCAAGGTTGAAAATAATGTATGTCTATATCCACTGAAAATATGACCCTTTAACCCAAACTAAAGTGTATGCTTATTCTCTGAGCCAAAAGAGGAAAAAATGAATTCAAAGGAAAGATATTTGATGAAGTAGCATAGTTTAAATAAAAGTTGGATAATTTATTATCACAATAAACCAACTCCATGATCTCTATAAATATACACATCAACAGTCCAAGGAGAATGGGTATCCTTAGGTATGATGCATGACTGTCAGGCATACAGGAAACACATATGGTCTGGGCCCATTGTATTGCAAGACCATCCATAATTTTCAGTTTGACTTTTGGGCATGTAACTTTAGATTAGAGTTTTTATTAATTTTAGTTTAGTGTTGTGCCCCTGGTCTCATGGTGGCTGGTAGGTATAGTATTCTCTGCTCACCTTTTGTTTTCATATCTTCAGGGCCACATTGTTTATCTCATTTTCCTTCTGCTAGGACTTAGTGAGTGACGTTAAACAAAGAGCTAGCTAAAGGATCTTTAATAATATCAAGAACAACCAGCAAACAAAAGCCAGGCACAGTGACTGAGGGTAGAATTACATCTTTTTTTTTCTCTATCTAACCAAGGTTAGACATTTCTAAGAGCCCTCTTTAACTTAGTATGCAAATGAATATGAGCCAAAACAAAATGTAAGCCAAGGAAGGCATGTCCCTTGACCCAGTCAGTCATCTTTCCTGCCTTTATCACAGAATAACAAATTGTAAAATGCATTTTGTCAGAAAACAAACAAAAACCCTCATTGTCTCAATACACTGTACTTTACATTTTTGCTTAGATTCTTGCTCTATTTATTTTCTTCTGCATAAAGCTAAATTATAGGGTCAATATTTTACATTTGGGTTTATACTTTGGAGAAGTAGAGTGAAGAAACAAATGAGGACTGAGAACTTGGAGTCATGAAAATGTGGGTTGAAGCCCACCAACCCTCATACTTACTGTTAGAGTTAAAGTAATAACAGGTAATTCCCTGTTAGTTAATTGCATAAATTACTTGCATTAGAGTTACTTTCACGTCTCAGATTTAGTTTCATTTTCAGTAAAGTGAGGGAGATACTAGCACTGACGTCTCAGGAGAGCAGTAAGTATGAAATAAAATCATCCTTACAAATTGCTTTCCAAACCTAAAAGCACTTTATAAGTGTAAGCTGCAATTAGTATTTTTGGTGGTGGGAACTATGGCTAGACAGGCATATGAGGAAATAATGACAATAGTAAAATGAGGACTGAGAAAGGGGAATCTTTGTAGATTAAACAAATTTAAGTGCCCAATAGTTGTCTGAGATATTTGATAAATTATTGAGAATTGAATATCACTTCAGAATTTGTATAAAATTAATGATGTTCTGATGTTCTGATTTTAAAGGAGGGGAGGGGGATTATGCCTGAAAATTTTAAACTTGTAGAATGAAAATTCCATGAAGAGAGGAAGTATTGTTTTCTTTTTTTTCTCTCCTTTTTGTCCTTCCATTTCTTCCCTTCCCTTGCACCCTTACAATCTAATAAAGGGTCTTTATTATGTAAATAAATATAGATTTAATTATAGGCCAATAACCTAGAATTCATTTTTTTTGCCAAAATAATGTTAATAGAATGAATTTTGAAGAACTAGAAAAGGAAGCAATAATCCCAAAGAGCTAACATGGCCTCATGTAGGACAGGTTATAGGGATTAAGGATTAGTCCTATGAGTTTACTGGAATGCATATGGAAATCTCAAATGACAAAACTCTACCGGTTCCTTCCTTGCAATTGATACTCTTAGAGAGTTGCCTAAGACACTAAGAGATTAAATAAGTTAGCAGAAGTCACATAACCAGTTTCTGTCAGAATTGGGACTTGAAAATGGGTATTCCTGATTCCGAGGACGCTTCTCTTATTCATTTTGCCATTATTGTCTTCCATATGTTAGTCCATGTTAACATCATTTTGTTACTGTCGCTGTTGTTGCTGCTCTTGTTATTAATGCTACTCTTGTTTTTGTTGTTGTTTTCAGGGTTAATAGAGCTGCAGATTTGTTGGTCTCTCAGGGTCTCCAATTGAAGAAGATAAAAACTTGAGCTAGATAGTAGGATAGATTAGGAACTTGTTTAATGGCCAAGTCCAAAGCATGGTCAATGATCAATGTATGTGAACATAAAAGTCAGTCTGTGTTGGAGTTTCTCAAAAAGTTGTGTGCAGCTTTATTCTGGTGAGCTTTTTTTTTGATAACTTATATAAAGTCATAGAAGACAAGGTCGCCAAATTTGTAGGTGACACAAAGTTAGGAGGGATGCTAACACACTGAATGACAGAATAAGAATTCAAAAATATCTTGACAGACTAGAATGATGAGTTTAATCTAATAAGATGAAATTTAATAGGGATAATTGTAATTTGTTACATTTGGATTCAAGAATCAGCTTCACAAGTTTAAAATGAGGATGATGTGAAAAAGAAAAAAAAGATTTGGTAGTTTTGTGAGATGCAAGAAAGATGAAGAATAAAAGTTTGATATGGCATATTACCCCCTAAAAGGTAATATAGTGAGTTTATATTCAGAAAGGCATTGTTTCCATTATTAATGTTGCTGTATACTGCCCC